>NC_092508.1:84390818-84690818 GCF_047511675.1 Marmota flaviventris
TCAAACTATACTACAGAGCAATAGTAACAAAAACAGCATGGTACTGGTACCAAAACAGGCAGGTGGACCAATGGTACAGAATAGAGGACACAGAAACCAATCCACAAAACTACAACTATCTTATATTTGATAAAGGGGCTAAAAGCATGCAATGGAGGAAGGATAGCATCTTCAACAAATGGTGCTGGGAAAACTGGAAATCCATATGCAACAAAATGAAACTGAATCCCTTTCTCTCGCCATGCACAAAAGTTAATTCAAAATGGATCAAGGAGCTTGATATCAAATCAGAGACATGCCGTCTGATAGAAGAAAAAGTTGGCTACGATCTACATAATGTGGGGTCGGGCTCCAAATTCCTCAATAGGACACCCATAGCAGAAGAGTTAATAACTAGAATCAACAAATGGGACTTACTCAAACTAAAAAGATTTTTCTCAGCAAAAGAAACAATAAGAGAGGTAAATAGAGAGCCTACATCCTGGGAACAAATCTTTACTCCTCACACTTCAGATAGAGCCCTAATATCCAGAGTATACAAAGAACTCAAAAAATTAGATAATAAGAGAACAAACAACCCAATCAACAAATGGGCCAAGGACCTGAACAGACACTTCTCAGAGGAGGACATACAGTCAATCAACAAGTACATGAAAAAATGCTCACCATCTCTAGCAGTCAGAGAAATGCAAATCAAAACCACCCTAAGATACCATCTCACTCCAGTAAGATTGGCAGCCATTATGAAGTCAAACAACAACAAGTGCTGGCGAGGATGTGGGGAAAAGGGTACACTTGTACATTGCTGGTGGGACTGCAAATTGGTGCAGCCAATTTGGAAAGCAGTAAGGAGATTTCTTGGAAAGCTGGGAATGGAGCCACCATTTGACCCAGCTATTCCCCTTCTCGGTCTATTCCCTAAAGACCTAAAAAGAGCATGCTACAGGGACACTGCTACATCAATGTTCATAGCAGCACAATTCATAATAGCAAGACTGTGGAACCAACCTAGATGCCCTTCAATAGACAAATGGATAAAAAAAAAATGTGGCATTTATACACAATGGAGTATTACTCTGCATTAAAAAATGACAAAATCATAGAATTTGCAGGGAAATGGATGGCATTGGAGCAGATTATGCTAAGTGAAGCTAGCCAATCCCTAAAAAACAAATGTCAAATGTCTTCTTTGATATAAGGAGAGTAACTAAGAACAGAGTAGGGTCGAAGAGCATGAGAAGAAGATTAACATTAAACAGGGATGAGAGGTGGGAGGGAAAGGGAGAGAGAAGGGAAATTGCATGGAAATGGAAGGAGACCCTCAGGGTTACACAAAAGTACATACAAGAGGAAGTGAGGGGAAAGGGAAAAATAATACAAGGGGGAGAAATGAATGACAGTAGAGGGGGTAGAGAGAGAATAGGGGAGGGGAGGGGAGGGGGGATAGTAGAGGATAGGAAAGGCAGCAGAATACAACAGACACTAGTATGGCAATATGTAAATCAGTGGATGTGTAACTGATGTGATTCTGCAATCTGTATATGGGGTAAAAATGGGAGTTCATAACCCACTTGAATCAAAGTGTGAAATATGATATATCAAGAACTATGTAATGTTTTGAACAACCAACAATAAAAAATTAAAAAAAAAATAAAATAAAAATTTAAAAAAGCCAATTCCTCTAGTTTCTCTAAATCATGAATTACCAGCTCTCAATATTGATGATTTAGGGGAAACTGGGGTTCAAATTTCTACCAGAACTCAAGAGAATTCATGATTATATAAAAAATGAATCTAGCTTAACAATAATATGTTACACTCAATATTGACACATCCATCTTAATGTCTCAGCCTAAAATAAGGAAAAATATGTAATTCTGTTTACTTAAAAAGATACTATTTTACCCATTGGTTGAAACTTTCTTTAAAAAAAGATCTTGGATGTTGAACACACTCCAAATAATTTCTTCCCAACTTTCCTAGTTTGCTGTCATGTAACATAAAATCTGGAAATCTTGATCCAGGTAGGGTTTCTTATTAGTGCATTTTTTTTTCCTGGCAGCACTGGAGATTGAACCAAGTGGTGCTCTACCACCAGGTAAGTCTCTATCTAGGTTTTTTGTTTTTTTTTTTAGACCGGTCTCACTAAGTTGCCCAAGCTAGCCTTAAACTTGTGATCCTCCTGCTTCAGCCTCCCTAGGAGCTGGGATTACAGGTGTGCACCACCCTAACTGGCTCCCTAATTAGCTCTATATATCAGCCATAGAACCAAACTACATTTAGGAGTAAATATTGCCTCTAAAGTAATTTGTACTCACACTTTTCATCTCAGAGGAATGATCATGTTTCTTTTCCCAGATGAAAACGGTAACTGTTAGCTTTCTGAATCCTGCTATTTTATCCAAGGAAAATTTATTGAAGGTGAGGGAAGACATTTTGTAAAAACAGGAGCCTAAAAGAGCACAGGACTTCATTATTAAAAAAATAAATTGCTGTACCAATTGCTGCTCTTTGGTACAGACATCCACTATAATAATCTGATCGCTCACACCACCACAACATGGCACATTTTGTAAGCAAAAGTGATTCTGATTTTCCTATTGACCATGTAAACAAAGGGAAATGCCTTGGGAATTAACTATGCAATGTTCTTCTCATTTCTCTTAAACACACATTTGAAAACCAGTTTTCCCATTCATCAAATTCTTGAAGCAGGGGAAGAATTGAACAGGCCAGGGTTATAGCTTTCGCTCCCCTCTCTGTGTCCTTTTCTTTTCCTTTTCCTTGAGCTCCAGCTTGGCTAGTTGGTCTCTCTCCCTCTGCAGCTTGTCCTGTTCCTTCTTCCTTTGGGACTCATCCCAAAGTAAGTCTCTCTGCAATTTCTGAGCATTGAGGACATCTTCTACATTGGTGTTTGGAAACAGAGTCCTCTCCAGTTTTTACATCAGCACACTGGGCCCACAGGGCAGCTTTTCTGTTTTTCCTCTTCTGACACCATCCTGGGCTTCCACACAATCTGTGCCTGCTTCTCAATGCGGGTGGCAATGGCCTGTACCTCATCTTTTTTTTTTTTCTTCCCACTTTGGTGACAGCATACTGAGTTTCCGTCCATGGTTCACAATCTCCCTGCAGATATTAAGGAAGGAATCTTCTTTCAGAAAAGCAGACAGGATACCCTGCGGAGTGTCCACCTTCTCTTCTTTCTCCTCCTCCTGCAGGACACCATGAATGTAGGAACCATAACCGGTTTGGTCTACTCCCAGAGCCTCCAACCGTCAGAGCACCCATGATCTGAAATCTCGCCCCCACCATCACTTTCACCGGAGGTTGCTGTGGCCATATCACAGGGGTTGGGGGGGGGGGTTCCTTCTTGGAAAGTATTTCACAAACTTATAACGATGAGTGACAAATTGTCTTTCCCTGTGTTTGCTTACAGTCATTAAGAAAATACCTGTGTAGTATTTACCATTTAACTAAAATATTAACTATTTAATTTTGTTCCTAGAAACTTCTGGGTGCATGTTGTACAGCACATTTGAGATAACACACATGGAGAAAGAAGAAGAAAAAAAAAACCTCTCACTTCCAGGTCTATTAAATAATAGGTACAGATACTTGCCCTAACATTTATTGGGGATCTCAACTTTTTCACAGGTTAGTCAAAGACTGTGATGCAAAGTCAGCTTCATTCCTTGCCCTTTGGGTTTCAGATGGTTCTACATAATGGAAGAATATGTGCAAAGCATGTTTCCATTTACTGCTATTGCATTCTTCTCAAGGCCAAATTTTATTCATGATCCAGCTTTTCTTACTGAAGAGATAGTGATATTACAGAAAAATATGAAATAGAATTTACCAATTATAAAATATGTATGTACGAAAGATGGCTATCAAGAAAGGAGAGAAGATATATCTTGACTATCTTGGAAAAAGCAGCCTGCTCAGAAATAGTCTAGCTGTGCTGTCTTTGTAGCCCCCCGGGGCCTCATGAGATAGATTTGTCCATGGACCTATTTTCTGTGGCACATAATACCCACCTTGAACTAATTAAAAGAAAATCTATTTCTTTCACAACTGGTTTAAGCTCTGTGGTAAATATTTTAAATATTTTAAAATATTTAAAACTATCCCAAAACATTACAGTTTCCATCATTAAAAAGGCACATCATTTAGGAAAAGTGCAGATCATAATAGTAGCTTTATCTGTTCTGGGCCAGGTAAATACCAACAATATTTTAAAAGAATTCCCCTAGTAATACTTCCAATCCATACTAGGTTACATGGTAAATATTACTTTGAATAAAAGTACAATTTGGGGTGTGGAGGAAGAACTATGGATTTAAAAAAAAAAGAATTTATGTAAAACTAACAACCCAGACAGAATGGTATGAGATTAATTCAAGGGTCTTGCTATATATATTTATTTTTTTCCCAAAAGTTTTGAATAAGGCAAACAGTTTTATTGGTAAAACACTGAAGAAACCAAAAGTTTATGCTAAGTTTTTTATTATTATTATTATTCTTTTTGTTAGTTAGGAACTGGAAAGAGTAGTCATATGTAAACATTTACCAAAAAAAATGTTGAGGAACACATATATGTTAGCCTAGTTCAGAAGTTAAGTCTAATCACAATTAAATTGACATACACCACCTATTTCATAAATAATTTAGCAACTTAAAAGTAGAAATGTTGGGTTTTCAACTGTATTCACTAGTGATGAAGTTCTTAAACATGGTGATACTTTTCAGCCATTAATAATATGTACTATGGATGAGGAAACCAATATATTGAACTCAAAGCATTGTCCTGTTGAGCAGAATTATTTCTTCAATTTCAGGTGCATTATTTTACAGGTCATTTGCTTCTTTTGAAATATTACAATTTGTCACTGAGATATTTAATACTGAAGTAGATTATCAGATTTCTGAATAGTGTGCATATTTTAGGCATTTTTGATAAAGCCATTATTCTTGGAAAAAGAGTTGTCATTTTTTGTGGATCACAGTTTACTTCTGAGGGCAGCTTCACTTTATTTTAATCCCATTTCTCACCTTGGTGTTCGCTAGTTGCCTTTCGTGTGATTTCAGAATTGTAAAGGGCTCAGCATGTTGAATAAGTGAATGTTTTGAGTTCTGCCATCTATATCAGTAAATTATGGAATAATATTTGGTCCTGACAGGTTTTCGCTAAAAAGCCTACTGAGTTCATGCTAATTTTTCTTGAGAACATAGTTCTCAGAACATACATTTCATCAATACCATTATCTTATTTGTGTCTTACCAAACATTGTTTTAATGACTATGTAGTTTTACAAGCATGAAGTTTTTTATGATTATTTGTGTGGCTTTTAGGCATGTGAGATGCTGGCCAAAGATTTTCATTACCATGTCATGAGTGGCAAACTCAAATGACAATGGGGGCTAAGCAGGTAATGTTAGGGGCAAAAATGCCTTATTGGAAAAAAAAAAGAAAGAAATAACAGAAACTATGAAAAACTGGAGAGAGTAAGACTCAGCCAAAGAAATCATCTGTCACTTAGTCTTACCCCCTATATGTCACCTATCAGGTAAAACAAAATATGTCTTTGGACTGACTTCAGCCTGAAGGCTATCAGTCTCCATCCCTTAGTTTAGAAATCAATTTCTCAAGGGTTGATTAAGTAACATAAACCAAACTAAGCTGTGTGTTTTCTCTGAGGTTCAGAGTAGGAAGATAAATTATCCCATTGTGAGCTGGTTTCATGGACATATGACCTGTGTAGTATTTAGGGGCTACACACTTAGAAGGGTCCCGGGCTTAGTTTGATATTTCATTGTTACCATCTTGAATTCTTAACTATTTTTGAACCAAGGGTCCCAAAGATTTATTTTGCACAGGGTGCAGTAAATCAGATAGCCATTCCTGATCCTGTTCAAGGTAATATTTGAAGCATTTTTCTCCTGAATGAGTTAATATATCTCGCTACAGTCTTAATTAACTGCTGTAGTGTTAGGGATGGAGAGATTAATATGCCACCTATTTGCCCAACTTGGTTCCTGTAAATATGTGCATAGGAGGACCTGAATGAGCAAACCAGTTCTGTCTCCTTGTCACTCCTGATTCATCAAGGAAACTGAGGTAGAATGTAAGCAGGACTATCTTCAAAAATAAGAGATTGGGAAACCTTGAATCTTTGAACAAAACAAAGAGAAACTTGAGATCTCCTTTTTTTTCCCTTTGAATTAAATATAAAAATGTAAAAGATTTTTAAAAGATAACTCAATGATCAATGCTGGTGATAAACATGTCCCCCAACCCCCATTGAGGTTGTTTCTTATTTGTAAGGAAAATAAATTATCACTTCAATTTGTCATTAGAATTGGCCAACACAAGTGATTTATGCTCAGTGTCTGGTCTTAGAATCATCTCTGCAACATTGGAGTAAAGTATAGCAAAGACATCTTTGATGTTCTCTAAAAAGCAATCTAACCTTTTTGTAGATCCCCAGACACCTGTAATCCACCTATTTCCAGCTCAAAGAAGAAAGTACGAGCATTTAGCTTTAAATCTTGGGAGAAGTCATAGCTGGATTAATTTATTTTTCCCACCCATCAATGTTTTAGATTTATTTACACTTTCCTGTTATAGTTGATGCTGGCACGCGTTGCTCTGCTGTTGTGCAGGTATGACTAAGTACTGTCTCGTTCTATGGCATCGGGCATCATTTGTCTTGGGTTCTACAGGCTAGCTGCATACATGACAGCACACAGTGACAGTAATTTGCACTGATCTGCCCCCACTGCTAGTCCTGCTGCTACAAATAGCAATTGATTATTATGCTGCAGTGTTATTGACTGTCACTATGAACACAAGCTTTATTTCATTTTTAAAGTAACATGCTGCAGATTTGTTTAGTATAAAAGCAAAACAGGGAAATATTCATTTCTAAGAATTATTTGCAGTCACAAATGTAACTTTAAATTCTGGTCATAAAACATTTACTTTACTTTAAATCATCATGAACAAAAACTTTATTGTAGTATTTATTTTAGTGTAATGTAAATAAATAACTTCCAAAAGGCATAAGAAAATCAGTATAAAACTGAAATATCTTTCCTATTTCCAACTTCAGGAGAGAGATGCATAGAAAACGACAACATATTTTTTCCTATGTTCTCTCTCAACCCCCACCCTCAAATGCTTTCCCTGTTCAAAAATTAGCTAGAATCTTATTTCATACAGGTGTATTTCTTGATCTGTCTGTTATTCTAAAAGTATCAGTTCCTTTGAAATTCTCCAGCATAGCTTTGGTAGTACACATCTCTTTTACTGATCCCCTCCAAACTGACCAAGAAGGGTTCTGATGTTCAAGGCTGCACTTATGCACATTTATGATGTTAATATGTATCACTGCTATATTACTGGCAGATAGGTCTTAATTAAAAAAAAAATGTGTGCTTTTGAAACCTATAAATTTGACTTTCTAAATCCTTTAAGGTACAACTCTACCATATAGTGAAACTATTTTTTTTTTTTATTATGCTATACCAGCAGGACTCTTAGATGCTTAGTTGTTCTAGCAATTATGTGTGTCTCAAACTAGAAATTTGAGTTATATATAAGATATAGTTTTAAAAAACAAAGAAAAAATAAAAACTACTAACTATTTAGTCTCTTAAGCAGCTCTTTGCCCTCCTACGATAATGCTGCGCCAGCGGAGCTCAGGATGCAATGGAGCACTGAGGTCTTCAACTTCATTGCTAAATAGAGAAACCAGAGGTGGGATTTTAGAGTTGGGATCAGTAGAGGGAATTCTGAGATTGCCATTTAATTTGAATTCCTTGTTACCTTTTTCTTAAAATGTTTTATTTTGTTATAAAATAAATATATTTTTCATCTAATTAGTGGTAACTAAAAAGTCTTTAAATGTTATCTATTCCCTGCCCTGAGGTATATTGCCAGAGGGATAGCCCTGCTATCTGGAAAGCAAATTTGTCTTCTACTCTGAGACCACCCAGCATCTAAAATTCTGCCAAATGCAACTTTTTAAAGCCTATCTCTGCTATAATTGTCATTATCTCTAGATAATATAACTTTTCTCTGTACTAGCACAGGAGGAAAAGATGTAGAAGAAGCCAGTCCCAGGCTTTGTTTGGGATTTCAGATAGTCTATGTTAAACACTGTTCAAAACCTGTTTAGGAATAGGCAGGGTGCAAACCATGAATAAGTAATTTTAAAAAAAGAAAAAGAAAACCTTATATCTTTTGGGTAGTCAAAAGCTGGTAAACTTATTAAAAGTTAAATATTTTTAAATTTAGAACTGTCAAAGTTCGAATGTGTGCAGCTTTTCCAAGACGGCCACTGAAATAATACAATTTGCCCCCCCCCAAATAGTTATCTTTCAAAAGGTAAATATGTACACCTACATAAGTACATATATTTACCGTAACACCCACTTGTGAAAATAAAACGGCATAAATAATAATTCCACAGTCATGAAATAATTTAAAATTTACATCAGTGCTAAACAGCTATGTATTTGACAATTAGTATTATTTCACTATCTCTTTCTGACTCCCTGTATCCTTGAAATTCCATCAAATAGCCATTTGCCTTTTTGATGGCAATAATCCCTTCACATTCCTTCTTTTCATCTATATCCTTGTATGCTATTTGTTGTTCTGCTAAATCCCTATTACAGAGGCCTGTGAGTTCCAAGAGCTTGATGAATAATTCGGAATGTTTTATCCTTGAGCTTCAAAAACAGTGCTACAAATAATTATAAGCAAACATCTTCTGTAATGTCCCATATCAATCTGATCCTGCTTTGTGCGGTTTGTGCTTTGGGTAGAGGAGGAAACAGTGAGATCTTGGGTACCAGCAGCACAAAGGGGACAGATGTTTCGGTTTCCATTGCTTTTTCTTCTATCTTCTCTGTTCTCTCTGGCAGCCGGAGCTGTTCACTACAATAACGTTCCACAGTTAGTCAAGCCTGTAATTTCACAAGGTACAGTTAATTATTGATCAATCAAAATGAACTTCATAATCCTTTTGGCAACTTGTTCTGTACTTGAACTTCTTTCTTGCCCATAAAATAGCTTAATGGTCTACAGTATAATGAACATGAAGGATATGAACTAATGTTCAAAGAAGCAGGCAAATCCTACCTTTCCAGCTAGTGCCAACTCAGGATTATTTCACACAACATATGACATACTCCTTATTTTTCTTCAGCTCATCAGCTAAAAATAAAAGCCTTCCCTCAACCCCATCCAGATCCCAGATGCAGACGTTTTACGTCTTCTCCAAGAACTTTAATTCCATGTAAAATTTTTTTAATATTTGAATATATTTTCTATTCTTTAGTTCCCTCTTCGTAAATCAATTTCATCAGATAATAGAGTAGCTTTCATAAGCCTCAGAACCATTTTCAGCACAACTATGTACTGGTTTTCTAAAAAGACAATTTGCCTATTTTTAAAAAAATGAAGAGGGCTGTACATCAAAGACTAATAATTTCTCTCCTTCTCTCAGTGAAAATATCGACTATATAAGAGAAAAAAGTACCAAACTCTTGTAGCTTACATGTAGTGTGTATGCAGAAATATATTATAGCTGACTGTTAGCCACCCGATCGATCAACATTCATTGACAGCCTACTGTGTGCCAGACACTTGCTCTGAGGGACACACACAGCAGATGATAAGTGGAGTATATGAAGTCTAGAAACTCAGCATTACCTAAGTGTTTAATGACCAAGTTTTCAGAGGAATGATTTTGGTCTTGGGTGAAAGACCACTGAGGGGGGGAGGCAAAATTATTAATATATGGATAATTTGGTTCCCTCAATCCCAATGGTGTCTTCCTCTAAGAAACACAATCATTCTATGACTCAGGCGAACTTTGATCCACTGGAGCACAAAATGCTGAAGGCCCCTTGTGGGAGGCACTACCCTTCCTCTCATTCAGAGATGAATGAGTTGTGGTTCCTTCCTGTAGGGCTTACCCGCAAGCTCTATGGGTTCCTTCAGTTTCCCAGCTTAGTTTTCATCCTGGCAGCTCAGTTCTAGGGCAACCTCATGCTTCCCATGAGAGTTGTGTGTGCATGTTGCCATTATGCAAAAACAGATATGCAAACTGAAGCCCAAACAATTCTAAATGACCTGGGGGACTTTCCCATCCATGTAGACAGAAGTAACTAACCCAGATGTACACAAAAGTCACCGTTATTTTAAGTGTCAGTGTAAAATGGCATACAGAGGAGACAGAATGTTTTAAAAGGAAAGACCATAGTGGCTGAGCATATCAGGAAAGGTTTCCAAATTGGGGGGGGGGGAGAGTATGTTGAGATAAATTTCATAGGTAGGTCATTTTCATCAAGTGCTGACAAATTGGAGAAGACCCGATGCTAACTAAGAAGGAAGGGACATGGGAACAAAAGCTTAGTGACAGAAAAATAAGGATATGCATTTAACATTTATTGGCTTTGACTGAATGCTTACAAAGCCCCATAAACCTGTTCCACAAAGTGGTGATGCATTTGATAAAAACACAAACAGGATCCAATGTGTCCAAGCAGGAACTTCCTGACCCATCAAATGTTCCCAGTTATTTCCTGTACATTGCTATCTCCTCTCCACCCAGGATTAGGTTTCTCAGGTGCTTTTACTCTGATCAGAGTGTCCTGTCTCTGCCTCTGCTGCCCATGGTCCTGTGAAGGTGATGCTACTCCCCACCCCACCTCACCCCCGGACCTAAGGAATGAACGGTAAATTTTTTTGTGTGTATCCATTTATTTAGTTCAGGTTCTTTCCTGAATTATTCACCGTAAAACAGAAGTTCATCTGTAACTCTTCCCACAACTCTTGCCATAGGTATAAAGATAATAATAAAGATCATCATGGAACCACTGCCATTGCCATTGGTGGCCTCTCTGAACTGCAGGGTTGGACCCATTCTCGGGTTCCAATATAGCACTAGCCTATTTGGATCCAAGCCATTCTCCAGATGACAAAATTCAGTGCAGTTCCCTGATCAGGAGATTTCTTAGGTGCCTAAATCTTGAAGTCTAGACCACCCTCCAGAAACCTGAGGGAGAAGTCACAATTCCTCTTATAAAACAGTCTAGTGCACAATTTCAGCTTCACCCCTCCCTGGATGTTTGGCTGTCAAGGTCTTTGGGCTACTCTTCATCCTCTGCACAGGGACATTTAGGCCAAACAGGAAAATTAACTTACAAGGAATACGAACCAGAAGCAGAAGCAGATCCATTAAGGAAGTGAAAAACCTAAAATGTAAGGCCCATCCCAATGCTCTGTGCTAATTGTATACACATAGTTTTGTATTTCTTTTTCTTAAGGAGAGATTCTAAATTGTATAATCTTCAGGGACCACATAAGCTGGATCTGACCCTGTGTCCAACATTGAGGCATATTAGAGTTTTTGTCTTAAGTCACACCACCCATGAAACCTCCCCAATCTGGGGAGGAGCGAATATCTTTCCCCAGTTCAGTCTCTTTCTATGTGCAAACCCCATCCTGTACTTAGTCTCCTTCTCATATCATTTCTGCTGTCCACTCATGCGTGCACGCTTACACACACACACATACACACCCCACCCCTGCCTGCACAATCTCCTTGATTTATAACATAGACTGTGAGAAAACATTCTCAAAGGAGAAAGAAACATAGTTGTCATTGAAGTAATTCTGCCTAGGCAATCTTTATCATTTTCATGAAGGTATTTGTGAAGATAATGATTATTCTGCATCTGCCTAAAGAAATGATCCTTTCAGACAGATATTTCAAAGAAAATTAAAGACCATTATTGCTGATGGCTTATAGCTTTTACATGGCAATTTCCATGGTCACACTTCAGACTTCTTAACTTCCAAGAAATTCCCCTCTCCTTTTCTAAAAGAAGAAAAGTTATAGAAGATGTAGCAAAAGAGATCCTTTTCTGAGGGCAGCAGACATCTGAATTTTATTCCTTTCTTTCTAAAATTTATTTTAAGTATTATTATTATTATTATTATTATTAATTTTATAAAGTTAGTGAGTAGGGGAAAGACCTGGTCAAAGCAAACTTTTAGCAAAATTATCCACATGCATATCTCATGTCAAGAACAAAGCAAGAAGGGAGATCACAGTGTTCCCAGCCCAGATCCCTTTGGGCCTCCATGAAGTGCAGTCACATAGCCTCATTTCATACTGATAGAAGCAGCATCCCACTAATGGCTTCAGCCCTGGGTCACAGGAAAGAGAATGCTCCAAATGTGTGTGCAGATGCTTCACCTGAAAATGAAAGCTTCCCCTGAGATCCTAACTTGTGAATTGCCACAGAAATCTTTTCTCCAAGGTTTCACGTGATAAAGGTTAGTACAAGCAAACAGAATATAACTCTTTACCCAAAATTTACCAGTTTTATTCTTAATAGAATAATGAAAGTTGCTCATTCTTTTTGAAGATTGTATGGATCTCACCTCTCCTTAAATTCCTGCTGAAATTGGTCCTTAATACTACTTAGAGTTTGCATGCCACAGAGAGCGGTCTTCAGTCAAAATCACCTGGTATTGTGGAAAGGCTTGAGCTATAAACCTGGGAACACTTGCCTTTGACCCCTAGTTGTCTAAATTCTGAGGTTTAGTCTCCTCCTCTTCGAGTCTTCTCTGGAAGTTGTTAGGGGGATGAATGGAAATGTCACACCTAGCTGAGGATGTAGCTCAGTAGAAGAGTGATTGCAGAGCCTTGATGTTGTCCCTAGCACCACAAAAGGGAAAAAAAAAGTGCCATCTAGAAGACTTAATGCTTACTAAATGCTTAATTAATATTAGTTACTTCTATTTATTAGATTTTAAAACAGTTTGGGAAAGGTAATACTTTAGAATCTTTGCTTCAGTTAAACAGTTATCGGGATAGAGGAAATCACAAAAGATGTTTTTAAAAGATTAACTTCTGATATCACCAGAGTACAGCCCTACATTTTCATAAGATAATAGCTTCTGGTATTGAGGAAATTATATAAAAATATATAGCAGTGAAAGTCAAATATTTATAACTTTAGAAATGGAATATAGGAGATATGCAGAATCAGAATCTACAATTATCACCAGAGAACAGGGTGGCATTTTGCAGAGGAACTGAATTCCTCTTTAACTTCTCCAACATAAAGTTTGTTCTTCAACAGTGGAAATTTCTTCTATAGTAAGGGTCTAAAAAATTTCTCTGTGAAGAGCCAGATGGCAAAAAATAGTACTCAGCCTGCTTCATGGTTTCTTTCACAGTATTTCTCTTTTTCATTGTAATGAGAGAGCAATCATGGACAGTAGTTGAACAAATGGGTGTGGATGTGTTCCAATAAAACTTTATTCACACAATAAACTGCAAGGGTTGGCTTATGGCCCTTGGTTTGTCAAGCACTTTTCTATAGGAAGAACACGAAGATAGAAGAAAATAAAGAGGGAAATGTTGAAGTTATAGAAAGGGAAAACTGTTGCCAAAATGAAGAAAGTTATATTAAAACAAGGGAGAGTCCTCAAAAAACTTGTAATGGAACCTCCACTTGACTCAGTTATCCCACTCCTTGGTTTATACACAAAAGACTTCAAATCAGCATACTACAGTGACAGAGCCACATCAATGTTTATAGCAGCTGAATTCACATACCTAAACTATGGAAGCAATCTAGCTGCACTTCACCAGAAGAATGGATAAAGAAAATGTGGCATATATACACAATGGAATATTACTCAGCCATAAAGAAGAATGAAATTATGGCTTTGCTGGTAAATTGATGGAACAGGAGATTATCATGTTAAGTGAAATAAATCAACCCCCCAAAACCAAAGGCTAAATATTTTCTCTGATATGTGGATGCTAATTCACAATAAGTGAGGTTAGGGAAGAAAAGAAGAATTAGACACAGCAGAATGAAAGCAAGAGAAAAGGAACAGGAATGTGAAAGATAGTAGAATGAATCAGACATTTCTATCCTATGTGCATATAGGATTGCATGACCACTGTGATTCTACATCATATACAACAAGAATGAGAATTTATACTCCATATATGTATAATATGTCAAAATACATTCTGTTATCATGTATAATTAATTAGAAAAAAATATTTTTTAAAGGACAAGCTGTCACTTAAAATAGTAAAAATGGTTGCTAGCAGATTTCAAAAGAAATTTTCTGCTCAATACAGTCTCCCCTTAATGCTTTCCTTAAGTCCCCTGGAGCCTAGGTGTGTCTCTTCTGGATTCTGGCTGTCCAGACGTGACCTCTGCATTCACTACACAGCAGTGATACTCTGTTCCAGTGTCTATCCCCTCCCTTCCACCCAACAGGGCTGTGAATTTCTTACTCAGCTCTGTAGCCTCAGGACACAGTGCTGGGCAATCAAATGTATTCGTTTCCTACTGATTTCATCTGAACCTTCACCCTTTAAAGATGAATTCAAATGAAAAATAAAATATCAGTCTCTTGAATAAGGATCAATGAATGATGCCAAAACCTGCCTCCTTTCTCAACTCTCAATGCCACAAATCACACATATACAAAATAAGAGATTTAAGATTATTCTGCCCCAAAAGTGGCCATATAAAACCCACCCCTTGTATCATTATTACCTGTTCTTTTATAACATCAGCAAACTAAGCATTAACTCAAAAAAAACACATTTTTTTAGTTACTTTGCTTGGAAATGACTATATAAAACTAAGAAATAGAAAAAAAATGGATTTCAAGTGTTTTTTACCCTTTCTTCCATACTATGTTATAGCAGGAAGCTTCAATCTCAGGGTACAACACCACTTATCATGATACTTAGTATTATGTCTTAATGGGAATCTGCATTTTACATGATAGAATGTTATTTCCAAACCCCAGAGTTTTGATGCTTAAAGTAATCTGACATTATTGAAATTGCCTCATCTTCTTCCAGGAGTTTCAGTGTAACCCTGACGAGCAAGATCCCAGCTCCTTTGAAAACTCCATGTTTCTGAGAAGAGATAGATAAATAAGCATTTTAGCCTAACCCCTTTCCCACTCAACTTCGAAAGACCACCACAAACTCCATGAACCTAATATAAGGAAATGCATTTGGTACTTAATGCTGCTTAGTTTGTGTTATTTAAATCTGGAGCCTGAGCTGTGTGGATTCCTGGTGGGAAAAAAAAAAAAAAAAAAACTTTGGCAAATAGAAAAATAAACTTTGCCTCAGTGGAAGATTAGTTGGGGAGGCCCAGAGGAATTTTCAGAGCAGTAAAATCCATGCAAAATGAATTTGGACAAGAATAGTCTGTCTAAGATATCAATTTGCCCAAATAATATATTTATAGACTATTATTACATCTAGGGGAAAAAACCAGTAGATTGAAACTGTAAAATTTCACTGATAAAAATGATCCATTCTCAAATGTCAACCAACATTAAAAGGGAGAATTTGACACTTTTAAATAAAAAATGATGCACAAATTACACAAGAAATCTACGGAGACTCCTTCAGGTCTTTTTTCTCACTCTATCCTGCTCTAAAACATGCAATAAACCTTTTTCAATTGGAGAGGTTTAATCTATGTGTATAAGGGGCTTAGAGCCAGTGCCTTCTCTCTTTTCCTAGAGGCCTATGTGTAGGGCTTTTTTTCAGATATTGATTGTGAAAGTGATATCACACCAGAAGGTACATTGATATGGTGTCGGGTAAAAGAAAACGGCCAAGAATCCTTACAGTCTAATCAAAGCTCTGTCCAAGCCCCACACTCTGATGAAATCCAATCAATAGAGACGATTAAATGACACATACAGAGTCATCAATATTAAATACACTCCATTTCCTGTACAAGAGCTGAGTAATACAAAGTGGACAAGATAAAACTTGACTCCACAGGTTTATTTACAGGGTCTGAGCTATATTTAAAAATGAGTATGAACATTTGACTCGGTAGCCTTTGCCCGACAAAGAAAGGTGCCACCTAGGCATTTACAAACCAACATCATGTTGAACAGACTTTGAAGATGCCATTTATTGAGATTTGCTACCAGCCAACTCATGTGCTAATTGCTTTAAAATTATCTCATCTGCAAATATGATCTCATTATCTTATTGGGAGGTTGAGGAGGCTCAGATTAATATGTGTTGCATAGTATGAAATGGGAGAGTTGGAAAATGAATTTATCGCACCCCTAACTGCAGAAGGCATGTTCTTCATTGGTGTGGTCTGACTTCATTTCTAATTGACTGTGATCCTGGAAGATTCACCTGATGCCTGTCTCATTGAAGTCTCTTTATTCTGCAAATTGAGAGGCTTGAACTAAATCATTTAATGTGCCTCTCTTGATCTAAATTTCTAAGAATCAGTGGTAGACCCATGACTGACGGCTAGGTATTTATAAAGTGTGAATAATATCATGTCATTAAAACTGACTATTTATGGCTCAGAAAGGGTATATTTTCCAGGGTGGGGAATTTTTTGTTCCTCATTTTAACAGGAATGACAATCTAAGAAAATAATCAAAGCTATTTTGAGATAAAGTTTGACCTACTGGATGTGGTATCTCTAGATTTCAGCTGGGTGACACCTTTTATGGCTCAATGTGGTACAGATTACCGAAGCAGCTGGCTACTTTGGGCTACCGCGACAGCTTTCCTTGGAATCAGGCAGTAGTTAAAAATTTTATATTTTAAACAAAATATATCATGCCACCAATTTTATCACATCATAGAAGGTAAATTGACTATTTTTTTCATCTTTTAAAAAATTTTATAAAACACAAATAATGGTGATCACGTGCCAGGTACTATTTGAAAATCTTTATAAATATAAATGTATTTAATGCTCATAGCATCACATTGAGGTAGGTGCCATTTATTATCCCCATTTCATAGATGTAGAAACTGAAAGGGAAGTTCAGCAACTTTCATAAAGTCATGGATCTATGAACGAGCCAGTGTTACATCTTGGAGTTGGGCTTTAGAGACTATGTCCATTGTCATACAGTGTCCTGTATGACACTGTGTCTCTCTGTATAACCAACAGTTCCTAGGAAGAGGTTGTATAAAGAAGGTGGAAGTTTTGAAGACTTTCATGAGAGGCAAAAGAATAAGCCTTTTATACAATTGGAAATGCATGCCGGGAACACAATAGAAAACATTTCTCTTGCAGAGAGTCACTACTAAATTTACTCCTGGAGAAAGGACAAGAACAGGTATGGCCACAGGAGTTCTTAAATAGCTGGTAGGCAGTCATGATTTTTGACCACTGTTTACCACTGTTGACACATGTGAAACATCAAATGAACATCAGGAATCTTTTTGCCAGAATTCAAAGTATCAGGCAGTACTTCTAGACAGTAGCTTCTATTAAGAAAAAAAAAATTATTTTCTCATTTTTCTCAGACTAAGATTTTTTTTATGATTTTCAGGCCACGAATAAGAATATTTTTTTTGTTAAACTTGGTATCCTATTGTAGTAATAGCTAATTGAACTGATTTCCTGACCTTTGCTTAAAAAGGGATATCATAGTCATGAGCCTTACCTATGTCATAGCTATTTTTTTTTAATCTGCCTCCTCTTTCCCCTTATTTTTTGTCTCTTTTCTCCTGGTAGGTAATCTCAATGATTTCCTTTGTCTAGTTACTCGAAATAAAAAATGTCAAAGCTTGGAAACTGGTAATTTGGCAATTTTAGACAATCGCCTCATAACCACATTTTAGTACACCTTTGAAGCGGTAGAAGTTCAAAGGCCCAAGAAGACGACTTTTGCTTTGCCTGTTACTATGAGTCATTTGAAGTAATTGGTCTTGTCTGATGTATGTTTTGAACTGAGGAAGTAGAGCTTTATTACCACAATCAGATACAGGTTTTCAACCAAGGAAGTGGAGGTCTCCTTGCAGATGTAGATGCATGCTTGATAAGGCAGAAAACAGACAGATGTGCCTCTATGCACCAGGGAAGAGGTATGGAGAAGGAACAAATAAAACAGTTGAGAAAACCCCATGAAGCTACAGTGAAGTGCTTTTGGAAGCAGTCCCAGTTAGGAAATTTCTCACAAGCAAGCATCTCATCATTTAAATGCAGACTTTAGACTTTAATTTTGATACCAACCTAAACCAACCTATTATTCTCCTCCAGTTAAAAGTGGGCCAGTGATTTGCACACAAGTCAACCGGTTAAAGGAAATCATCATCTTAAAAAAAAATATTAACTATCAGTCTTCCTACATTCCTTTTATAAATATGTTTCCTGAAATAAAGCCAATTTTTACTGGTAGTTTTTGACAATCGGAAGCATGGTTTCAGTGTCTATTTATTGAAATAATAAAAAGCAAAAATGTTCAACTCCAGAGAAAACTCACATATGTGTTATTTTTTTTCTTTTTATGCCTTCTTTCAATACATTTGTTTATGGTTTTCCATATTTATTTGTGTATGTAAATAATGGGAAAAGACGGAAAAATAAAAAATAAAAATATCAAAGTGCTCTCTCTCTCTCTCTCTCTCTCACACACACACACACACACACACACACACACACATCATTCCCCTTGAGGACATTTTGATTACCTTTTTAAATATTTCTCATGAAATAATCAACAAATATTTATTGAATGCTTACAATTGGTCCATCATTGGGCTGAAGATCAGAATCCATAAATTATAACATAATCACTGTCTCAAGGAGTTTATAATCTAACAGGTAAAAGCATCAAATGGCACAAGCAAAAGTCATTAAAGTGATGCTGGACAGGAAAGAGCAGACTAAGTATTCCCAAAGAAGTCGGTTAACTCTTTGGGTCTGGATGGAGCCAGTGCCTGGTGTGGGATTTCCTGGCAGAGGAAATAGCTGAAACTCAGGTACAGGAACACGAAAGGGGACCATCTATTTCTAAACAACCCAGACTTAGTCTTGCTGGAGATAGGGAGAGAAAAAACTAGTGGAGAGGGAAAGGGAAGGTGCACAGACAAGAGAGAATATCATTCTCTCTGAAATCACAGAGGCAGGCAGGAGCCACCTGGAGGCAAGCGAGAGCACAGGGTCTCAGGCAGGATTGTTGGGTAAAGTTTAGAATGAAGGAGACACTCCAGAGTGGTTTTCCAGGGGTAGAAGAGACAGTAAAACATATAGGAAAGAAACCAGGGGGAGGCCACAATCTTGAAAAGACTTCTCTCCCTCCAGAGACATTATTCACTTTGTTTATGTACATTCATTATGTCCTAATTTGATTTAAGTCTCTCCACTTTTTCCCAGATTAAAAGCTCTTCAGTGTACCTCCAGACCCATCAAACTTTCTGTCAGTTCAGAATTAGTTGAGTAACTGACTTAAAACACACAAGATAAGGGAACTTCAAATGGGAGAGTTCAAAGTTTCCAGCTTTGATGGCATAAAATATTTTTAAGCTCCTTCATGGACTCTGAATAGTAGGATATTACACATATAAAGATGAATATTTGGAGGAAGGACAACCGTTTAGCTACTCTCCTCACTCCCACCCTAACAGAAATAAAGGAAATGTAAAAAGTCTCCAGGTAGAAAAACAATAAAATTAGAGGTATCAGGGAGAAAAATAAATAAATAAATAACAGCAGAAATCACCATGTGAAGGAAGTGAATACGAGACAGAGGAGGGCAAATTTGTCTAGTGACATTTATAGTCAAGGAGCAGAGGGCAAGAAGGAAGTAGGACAATTTTCATATGTTTGTTGACTGTTCGTGTTTCTTCTTTTGAGAAGTGTATGCTTCATTCCTTTGCCCATTTATTGATTGGGTTATTTGTTTTTGTTTATGTTTTGTTTTCTGGTGTTAAGCTTTTTGAGTTCTTCGTATATGCTGTAAATAAACGCTTCATATCAGCTGCAGGTGGCAAAAATTTTCTTCCCATTTTGTTGGATCTCTCTTCGTGTGCTTGATTATTTCCTTTGCTGTGAAGAAGACTTTTAGCTTGATACCATCATATTTATTGATTTTTGATATTACTTCTTGTGCTTTAGGAGTATTTTGGGGGACGTCAGTTCCTAAGCTGACACACTGGTCTGTTTGGCCTAAATTTTCTTCTAGTACGCTCAGAGTTTCTGGTCTAATACCTAGGTCTTTGATCCACTTTGAGTTTTTTTGCAGGGTGAGAGATGAAGAGTTAAATTTGATTCTATTATATATGGATTTCCAATTTTTCCAGAGCCATTTGTTGAAGGAATTATCTTTGCTCCAGTTTTAAGTTTTTGATGCCTTTGTCTAGTATGAGATAATAGTGTTTGTGGGTTCGTGTTTGTGTCTTCTGTTCTGTTCCATTGGTCTTCATGTCTGTTTTTGTGCCAGTACCATGCTCTTTCTGATAATATAGCTCTGTAGTATAATTTAAGGTCTGATATTGTGATGCCCCCTGCTTCACTTTTCTCACCAAGGATTGCTTTGGCTATTCTGGGCCTTTTATTTTTCCAAATGACTGCTTGTTCTATTTCTTTTCTTTTCTTTTTTTTTGGAGGGGGGCTACTGGGATTGAACTCAGAGGTATTTTGTATTTTATTTAGAGACAGGTTCTCACTGAGTTGCTTAGTGCCTTGCTGCTGCTGAGGCTGGCTTTGAACCCACAATCCTCCTCTCTCAGCCTCCTGAGGTGCTGGGATTATAGTGTATATCACTGCACCCAGCTGCTTTTTCTATTTCTATGAAGAATGTCACTGAAATTTTAATAGGAATTGTATTAAATCTGTAAAGCACTTTTTGTAGTATAGTCATTTTGGTATGGCCATTTGCCTACCCAAGAACATAGGAAATCCTTTCATATTCTAAGGTCTTCTTCAATTTCTTTCTGTTGTAATTCTGTAGTTTTCATTGTAGAGGTCTTTCACCTCTTTTGTTAGAGTGATTTAACATCTCCAGTAATTAAGGAAATGAAAATTAAAACTACACTGAGATTTCACCTCACTCCAGTCAGACTGGCAATTATTAATAATACAAATAACAATAAATATTGGCAAAGATGTGGGGAAAAGAGTACACTCATACATTTCCAGTGGGGCTGCGAATTGGTGCAAATACTCCAGAAAACAGCATGGAGACTCCTCAAAGGCTAGGAATGGAACCACCATTGACCCGGTTAATATAACTCTTCAGTATATATACAAAGGAGTTAAAATCAGCATACTACAGTGATTCAATCACATCAGTGTTTATAGCACTCAATTCACAGTAGGTAAGCTATGGAACTAAGCTAGGTGTCCTTCAATAAATGAGTGGATAAAGGAAATGTGATATATATATATATATATATATATATATATATATATATATATATATACACACACACACACACACACACACATACACACAATGGAATATTACTCAGCTATAAAAAAGAATGACTTTATGGTATTTGGTGGTAAGTGGAAGGATCTGAAGACTATCATGCTAAGTAAAACAACCCAATCCCCCCAAAACCAAAGGTCAAATGTTTTCTCTGATATGTTGATGCTGACACACAACAGGTGAAGGAGGGAAAGAATCGAAGTTCAGTGGACTAGACAAAGGGAAATAAGGGGAAAGGAGGGTGTTAAGAATAAAAAAGATAGTGGAATAAATCTGATATAACTTTTCACCAGAGTGAATCTCAATATCATGTACATCCACAAGACTGGGACCATAATTAGAACAAGATATACTCCATGTTCGTATAAATATGTCAAAATAGACTCTACTGTCATATATAATTTAAAAGTACAAATTTTAAAAATCATACTTTCATGTCCCCCCCAAAAAATAAAATAAAATAAAAAAGAAGGAAGTACGAAAGGAACAGTGCTCAAAAAATGATTTTTTTAAAAAAAGTCAACTTATTGAACAGGAGCTCATGTTGTTATTATCAGCCTATCTTGGTAAAGTATTTTACATTAATCCATTAGAAATGCAAGTATGAAGGATATAATTGAATGATTTTTGGTGAGTGCTTACCCCCAGGTACCCAGGATGCAGGTGTTTCCCAAATGCCAGGAGGATTCATTATGCACCCTATGTTCATTGCACAGCATCCACAGGCAGCCAATGTCCTCATCTTAATTTATAGACTACTTGTGCTGTATTTGAACCATAAGTGAGTGAATAACCTTATATTTTATGAATTGTTTTGTTTCTGAATTATTTCACTCCATCAAATAATTCGTTGATTGTTTTAAATCCCTTGTTCATTGTACGGTAGTTTATTCTTGCATCATGCAGTATTCTCCCATACAATTATATCAGAACTTCTCTGTTTTTCTCTTGTGGATATTTGAGTTACCCCCAGTTTGGAGCTATTGTGAATAAGTTGTTGTCCACCTTTGGGTACACCACTGTTTGTGGGCAACTGATCCTTTTCTCATAAATATCTAGGCATTTGTTTGATGGAGTTTGTTTAACTTATAAGAAGTACCTAAAAGTCTTCAAAAGGGATTATATGTTTGCATACATCAACTAATGTATGATGGCTCCAGTCACTCCACATCCTCCTGAATATTCAGTGTTGTCAGTCTTTAAATTCGTTTGTCAAATGGGCATGGGGTGATGTTTCTTTGCCCCTAGTGGAGAAATGTTGAAAGTATCTCTTGGTGTGTACAATCTTTTGAGAAGTGTCAGTTTGTATAGACTAGTCTATTTTTTAAATTAATAATTTGTAGATATTCTTTATGTACTCCTGATAGAGTCTTCTAATAGGTGTTCATATTGTGAATGTTTTCTTCTGTTTGAACTGCTTAGACTTTGTATAGTGGTGATAGTAGCTGAAGCTTGCAAACCCTAGATAATGCACCAACCCTTATCATTCAGAGACTCCACCAGCTGGGAAAACCTGCTGGAAAAAAATTTCACATGGAGGCACATTGGTTCATTGATAAGCTTATTTATGTTACCCTCAGCTGGCACTCAGTCCTTCTTTGTCCTCTTTCCTTGTTCCTCTAACCCTAGTTTTACCTGGTTATCCTTATAACTTTCTAGATCATTCTTCCCTGAGATCAATTTCTACTACTCCCCTTCCTTTTCTTGAATAATGATGCTCTCCAGAATTCCTTGGTGACTATTTTTTTCTTCTCATTCTTTCAAGTAGATTCCCCAATAAACATAATCTTATTGACATGCAAACACTTCATTACTGGAAAAGGAGTGTTTATCTTCTTGTCCACTTGCAAAGGGATGGATAAACAAGTCTTGGCAGACTACCTTTTAAGAGTATCCTAATCCCAACTCTAATCCAACAATTTCAGATACAGCTAACGCTGTTTACTGATTACTATGTTCCAGGCACTATTCCAAATGCTATATAAGTTTTAATTCATTAGTCCTCACAATAATCTCATAAGATAAATTATATTATTTATTTCTACATGAGATATGAGAAATCTGGAACAGAATGAAGTAACTCACCCAAGGGTTCCTGGCTAAAAATTGGCAGAGCCAGGATTCTAAACAGTGTGGTTCCAGACCATTTTCTTACTGAAAATGCTACAGGATGTTTAAGTCAACAAAATGTCTTGGGCATGACTATGGCACAAAACAACCCCAGGACCTATTCATATAGACCACGTGGAAACCCTCACCAATGGAAAGCAGTTTGCTGGTGCTTATCCATTGTCACACTGATAAGTGAAGTGGCAACGGTATTTTGAGCTAAATATACGTTTTGTAATCTCAGATATCATAACTTGCTCATCAACTGGCATACAGATAAGAAAAAAGCAATGGAATTTACACTAAGTGATCCATTTGGGGTAAGGAAAGCACACACAAGTCATAATCTCCTTCAGTGCCCTCATATGTTTAACACAGAATTGTAACATGCACTTTAACTTCCTAGAGTACTACATAGAGAGCGATGTTCAGAGCCTGATAGAATTTCTTTAGTGCAGATAATATCATATCAGTCCTCTGCATCAGATCTTTATTGGCTTTCCACACATCAAATATGTGTTACACACTGAGGTTCACGTACCCATCATTCTCACCAATCTCTCTCTTTCCCTGTTCTATGCTCCTTCCCTTTGGCCTTCTGTTCCTTGTGCCTGGGACATTCATTTGCCAGGTCTTGGAAACTTTGGCTTCTTTTCACCCTCCACATAGAAGCATATATGTCATCTAGAGAAGCCTTCTCTGGACACCTAACATAAGTAGATTTCCTCCCCTCCCCGAGAAACTCTGGTATCACACCTGGTCTAGTTTATATCCTGATCCCTGCTTACTCAATTTGTGTATTTATGTAATCATTCATTCTTTGTCTTCCTGGCATGGTGGAAAACTCTAGAGAACAGAAATCATGTGATATTCAGCAATCACATTAATCATGTTAGCATGGAGGCTGCTGTATATTAGAAATTTCAGATTTTTTTATACTCAGAATTAAGAAGTAATGCATTTCATGGAATTTCCCTACAATATCCCTTTGTCTATAAACTTACATAAACTTCAATTTCCTATGTATATTTATCTGAAAGAGCATGGGCTTTGAAGGGGTAGACTTGGATGCATATCCAGCTTGGATATTTACGAATTATATGATCTTTTTTAAAAAAATATTTTTAGCTGTAGATGACCACAATATCTTTATTTTTTATGTGACACTGGGAATCCAAACCAGTACCTCACACATGCTAGGCAAACTCTCTACCACTGAGCCACAAACCCAGCCCAAACTATATGATCTTAAACACATTTTTAATTTTAAAATTCTACACTCATTTGATAAATAAAATTATTGGGTTTTTTTTTTGTTTGTTTGTTTGTTTTACCTCCTAGTGTCAATATGATCATTTAAATGCAATAATGTTCTTTAGAATGAATATATTATGTCCTGGCACACAGTCAACAGGTAATAAATGTTTATTTTCTTTCTTCATTTCCTTTTTACCTATTTTCACATTCCCTCCAAACTCACAGACTAATGTATCATAGCGAGCATATTAGACCATATAAGTCAACAAAAAGCAATCTTTCCTAGTTTCAAACCTCTAAGCCACATTTTCAACACATTCAACAGCCAGAAATTTTAACAAAGAGAAAGATTAAGCAGGAAAAGGAAGAAGCAGGAAGCATAGGAAAAAGTGAAGAAAAAAGACAAAAAAAAAAAAAAAAAAAAAAGAGAGAGAGAGAGAGAGAGATAAATAGAAGAATTTGCCTCTCCAGAGGATACCACTGGACCACACCAGTCCTCGCCTGGTATTTGCTGAGAATGCACAGAGTTCTTAGAGGCAGGTCTGAAACATAAGCCTTCCTGACAGCTCTGGGTAGGTAGTAGCTACCAGGCTGTATGTACTGCTGTAATGTGAGGACATGTCTTCAGAAATTAGCAACTTTTTTCCAAGTGTGTTGACCAATGTGACCATTTAACAGATGTTTATATGAGAAAGAAATGTCCCGTACCTTCTTTGTTTCATCCTTTGAAGTGGTAGGAAATGTGGACATTTACAAGCAAAACAACTCAATGTTTAGTATTTTATAGTTTGTTTCTATTCTGAAATTTGCATACTTATTAAAACAATTTATAGACATACCCGGAGGAAGACATTTCCCTGAAAAAAACAAAAAAGACTGAGATTTTTCTGGAGGTAAATTTCAGATTTTAAAGGAGAGTTTAGTAGGAAATATATTTTAATATTTGATAGAAGTTCAGCCTCTCCTTGGAATTCACTCTAAGTCGAGACAGCAGACGTAGATTTCTTTGGAAATTACCAGTTGATTCGCAGTGAATCTTGTATATTTCCATTTTAAAAGAACAAGACTTCCAGTTTTAGGTAGGGATAGCTCTTCATTTTTTTTCCCTCCCTGGTCCCCTGTGTTTCTACATCAGCCTATTTGTAACAACAGAAGTAGCCTGTGTGTCCTAAAAATTGAGATCCTAAGTTCTGCCAGGACACTGGTAAAGGCATTGCAGATTAAAAAATAATAATAAGAAGAATTCAGTATGTAATGTAAAATTAAATAATATTTTATCTTTATATGTACACTAGCTGAATTACTTCCCTTTATTCACACAATGTTTGAAAAGTAAGTACTACTGTTAACAGTTAATCAGCAGAGCTACATTAAAATATCTTTATGAGTGATAACTTTGAAGAGTTTTTTTGATAACTTTGAGAAGAGGTTTTCAGAATCATTCTGTGAGTTAATATAAGATTTGGTGACAAGGGATGTCCTCATCCAAATCCTGAATCTTCAGAAATGCCCAAGTGTTCTTAAATTTGGAATCCACAGAAGCATCAGTGGGTAGAGGCCAGCTCAATAAGACAAACTTGAGCAATAGCAGGTTATCATTTCAGAGTTGGCAATCACTGGTAGGGACTGACCATGTCCAGCAGGGTTATCAGCACATGTTCTTCCTACAGTCCTCTGGAGGGCACTTCATATGACCTACCATAAGCATCCCATTCCTCTGCCTGAAACATCTTTTCATGGTCTTCCTCTCTGCCCATGTGACTCCCTCTGACAACACTTCATTTCTCTACCACCAAAGTTTGACCTGAAAGACACTGGCCATGGCACATTTTCTGAAATGGCCTGAATCCAAGATTGTGGAAAAATGAGATGATTTTCTCCATCTTATCAAAAAACGTAGACAACCCATCACCATTTTTCTTCCCAACTCTAGGAAAGTTTGTAACAAAAAATGTTTACATGTTAGTGTTTTAATAGAGATCTCAAAAATGCCTCTTAGGGGCTGGGATTGGGGCTCAGTGGTAGAGCGTGCGCCTAGCATGTGCGAGGCCTTGGGTTCGATCCTCAGCCCCACATATAAATAAATAAATAGAATAAAGATATTGTGTCAACTACAACTAAAAAATATTTTTTAAAAAAATGCCTCAATGTTAAGTGTGGATCTAAGACATTGACAGATTCAATGGCTCCAAGATTCTGTGACTGGGCCATCAGCATATAGAAGACAAAGGAAATCTCCTGTAGAAACACTGAAATCCTATTTTCAAAGGAATTTGGTGGGATATTCATGGCCTATTTAATTTCTACCCATCCATAGCCTTCATGAATCCTGCTACTGCCTGACCAAATCAGGTCTGTTTTTAAGGCTGTTTCTTTTAATGTGAACCCCTGCTGGTTTTCCCACTTCATTTATTTAGTGTGTGAATTTTGGTGCATTTCTGTGTGTATTTGTGTTTGTGTATGAGTGTGTAAGAGATCCTGGGGTTCCCCCTCCACATGCATTTAGCTGTATTTAACTTTGAATGACTCTGACCTGAGCAGGTATCTCTGCTCAGTTCCCCACTGTCTTGGTCTAATCCCCATGACATTCCCAAGGAACCACTGGCTGGGATCCATAAGATTCCACTACCCAGACTGATAACTAAGCTTTATTTTTTAATGCATTTAAAGTTAATGCCTAAGGAAGGGAGGAATGTTTTCTTGGATGAGCCTTAATTTGTTGTAGGCTTCTGTAAGATTGCCAGGGCCTTCAGAAAGCATGGGATTTAATGCTCAGCATTTTCTGAAGATAAAACAGAACAATAAACTTATTTCTCTTTTTTATCTTCCCATCCAACTCCCCCACTCTCTTGGAGAAATGGTCACTCTTTCCAAATTGAGGACACTCTTCAGAAAAGGAGAAATTCCATAACTAAAATTCTTTCTTCTACAAGAGGAATCAGAATAAACACACACACAAGAACAAGAAACTTTATTTGTAGAGATCTATGACATGTCTTATGACTCTACTTTTAGAATTTCCTTCCCTCCAGATATAGCTTCTCATATGAGAGTTGCATTAAATTTATTTTAAAATTTATTCATTGATTAAAATAAGTCAGTCAGTATGCACTGATAACTTTCCTTTAAAATGTACACTCTTAGCTGAGCAGAGTGGGGCACACTTGTAATCACAGTGACTCGGGAGGCTGAGGAAAAGGAGTTACAAATTCAAGGTCAGTCTTAGTCTATGGAGACCCTATCTCAAAATAAATATAAAAATTGCTGGGGGTGTAGATTAGTGGTATATTGCCCCTTAGTTCAATCCTCAATACCAAAAATAAAATAGAATATTTAGTCATGGTCCCCTCACCAAAACAAAAGAATGCCCTTTAATTTTATCTAGCATAAATGGTCTTTCCAATAGGAAGAATATGAGAAACAGATTAAATGAGATCCCATCAATTGATGAGCACCTTAAGAAAAATATTAATGCTGCTTTATTACTGGTATTACTAAAAGCAATAAAAGGTGGCATTCACTGAGCCTGTCCCAAATGTCTGACATCTCATTTACTCTTTAGGACAATTCTATGATATAATTTAGGATAGGAAAACATCAAAATGGCCAACTTGTAAATATTTAAGTTTTGTAGGCTACATAAGCTCTCTTTGGTGTAGTTTCTTTGCTTCTGTTGTCATTTTACAATATATTACAGATATAAAAACCATTTCTGACTCCTATACTACCCCCAAACAGGTATAGACTAGATCTGATTTGTAGGTTATAGTGTGCTGACTCCTTATTTAATAAAAAGCAGATCTTCTATCATTTCCATTTACAGAAGGAACAACAAAGAGCAAATGGAGGAAAGTTACACACCTAATGCGAGAGGACTTTAGCTAACCTTATGGACTCTGGTAAGAGTAAACCAACCACTGTTAAACCTGGGAATCCATATAAGTAAGAGACAATTACAGAACATTTCCAGTAACCGCTGTAGTTAACAATAATTAGAAATGTTACTGTCACATTAGCTACTCAATAAATGCTTTGTTGATATAGTCATAGACATACACTCTTTCCACTCGTGGTATTGGCACATATAGTAGGAAGTGAAGACTATTTTAAGTCACAATTAGAACAACATTACTTTGACGTTTTTCCCTAGCATTAAATAAAAATAACATATTTCTGATTTTAAGTTATTCTGTTTTTAAATCTCTCTCTTCCTCAAGTTAGAGAAAATTGAAGTAAATGTACACTTAAAATTTCAATAGTGCAACCTTAGCTTTGCTCAAAACATATTGGGCCTATGATCACTTCTTTCTCACAGTTCTGAATCCAGAACTTAAATGGCAATCACAGTGATTCTAACTTTTACTGATTATCCAAACTGCCAATAAATAAATAAATGCTAAAAAATTGAAGATTCATTAAATAAAACTTGATAGCTCAATTCTGTGTTTGAGGACATACAGTAATTTTGAATTACAACAATTGAAATTTCTGGTCCTGCAGGTTAAAAAAATGACCAAAAGAGGTATATATGTGTGAAGTTTATACTGACAGCAAAATATCTTTTCTTCTAAGAATTAAAACTGTGCTGAACATTAAAGAAATGAGCCAAAGTCTCTCTTGCTACTTTTAAATACCCATTGTTCATTACTGGGTATTTTATTACAGATTTTTTTTCTAGATAATAATGTTAACTCTGAACATAGCAGCAGGGATCAGCTGAGAAATCTGAGGAATTTGTAAATGATAGGCATGCCCAAAATTAGGGGGAGGGGGATACCCAGCAGATAAAAATTCTTCTTATCTATAGTCTTTGTTGTGTGCATTTTAAAAATATCTAAATTCAAACAGAATTGGCCAGTAAAATGGATGGAGTAATGTGTTTTGAAGAATACACTAAATATATGATTTCCGAAGTAGATTGAAACAACTCTTCCTATTCTCTTGGGTGTATCATAAGCATTTTCAGAAACTAAATTCTTACATGTTTACTGAAAAGTCTGGATGCTATCAATAAATCGCACATTATTTAAGCCGCTTTGTTGATTTCTTTCTTTTTTTTTTTTAAATTTGTCCTTTTGGGAAGCAAAAACAAGCAAAGGGAAACTTATAAATGTACATGTAAACTGGATGGAGCGAACGGAACACAGGAAACTGGATATCCTATAGATGCAGAAAGAATTTCAGATTTCTATCACAGCTCATTTTTCTGCCTGTAACACCACAGTGTATTGTCAAACGCAGGAGGGCCTGGGGTGCTTAGGAGAACAGATGGCAGCTGGGGTAGGCCAGATAGGAGAGAAAAGGAAGGTGTGACCACCCAGGAAGTGCTGGTAAATTATGCAGTTTGCTCTTCTCACCTTCAGATGAAAAAAAAAAAGTACATAGGAAGGTGCAGGCTGGTGGTCAGCTCTGCAGCCACACAGAGGCTGTTCCAACCCAAGGGAACAAAGTAAAGCTTAGAGCCCTGAGAGCAGTTGGGAGGTTCTCACAGAAAGCGAGGAGATGGTAATACAACCATGCATCATTCGCCTTGGGACCAGCGGTGCACTTGAAATAAAAACAAAACCCAGTTAAGTTCGCAGCCAGTTTTTCCTTCGAGAACCTAGTGCTATTTGAAAGATAGGTGAGACACAGGACTTGAGCAACGTGAACAGACACAGCCATGGAGAGCAGCTGTTCCTGCTTTTCACTGTGAAGTGATCAAGAAAAAAATAAATATTTCAGAGAAAGAGGAGGAATAAGTCTGAAGGCATAAATGCAAGGTCTGTGAAGTTCTGTGAAATGGTAACTTGGGAGATTACAGAATTACCTAAAAGATTATGTTCAAAAGTCTCAAATCATTATATCAGCATTACCAAAAAAAAAAAAAAAAAACTTGCCTATTTTATTTGTAGACAAAAAAATAATGTGTGGTAATGGCATATCAAAGGATAATAGGTCAAAGAACTAGCTTCACTTTTTGCACTAAGCAGCAAAATAATTGGCTATTTCCTATATACCCTCCTTTGTCACTGCTGTTTTGTACACCAGCACATTCGGCTCGCATCAAGTAGGTTTTCCTAAAAGCATTGATTAAATTTCAACATTTTAACTATAGTCTCACAGTGACTAAGTTAGTGTTCTACATGTAATAAATAGGGTGAAAAAAGTGGGGTGGGAGGAAGGACATGAAATTTGTGTTCATACTTCCTGCAGCCACTTACTTCCTACCTTCTACATAGAGCCACACATCCCCTCTTATCACTGTGCAGTACAGTAATGAGGAGGGCTGGCAGAGAGGAGGGGAGTGGAAAAATTATTCCAGGTGCAAGAAATAACATGTGAAAAGACTGGAGAGAGAAGTGATAACTTGGGAAGAGTATAAAAACCTAAAAAGAATTCAGTGGTTGAAGATTTGTGGAGGGACAGAGAAAAGCAAAGAGAGTTAAGGCTGGTCAATGTCAGGATCACGACTGTTGGTTGTTTTATACAACAGTGAAGGCTGAGTTTGGGCTTTCTCATGAGGGGAATAGGGAGCCATTGAATGTTTTAAGAAGGAAAATTGGAGATCAGTGGTGAAGTCAAAAATGTTTCTTCTGGTTGCAGTTGGACCAGAGATTGGAGAGAAGCTAGTATTGGGGCCAAAAGATCAATTTAGAGTCTTTTCCAGAATCAAGATAATAAATGGTGAATTATAACAAGATAGAAGATGCAGTGAAATGAACTAGGGCCAAGAGATTGGAGTGGACATGGGGAAAGAAAGAAAAAGAGAAATGATGCCCTCTTTCCTGATTTCTAATAGAGACTACAGCTTTAGTACTGTATCTTCTGCTTTGAATCTGAAGTTATCAGGATCTGTGGCTTATACTCTCCCCATTCATTAATTATTAGAAGATTCTGCATAAAGATTGGTTATTTGTATTAAAATTGAAATGTGCAAAATACAAAATGCCCTGAATTATCACCATCAGTAACTCTAATTGGTATCAATTAAGACCTCAAATTCTTCCTTACCTAAAATTAATCATGTTCCTTCAAAATATTTCTGAAGCAATATGCAAACCATGACATCCTATGAGCACGTCAAATATTGAAATATTTACAAAGTATTTTCTTTTCTAAATTATGCCTTCTATTAGGTGAATCCTTTCTTTACCGTTATTTTGTGATTATATATGTATATCTATCTATAGATACAGATATACATTTACATGGACAGTATGCATGCACAAATGTAGGCACAACTCATAGCTTTCCTAAATTCCAAATTTAATAATTTTATAGCAGTTCAGAACTTTCTACTCACTGTTCTGAAGACTTCCTGCAAGACACAAAATCTATTGTGCATTTTTTTTTCACCAGACTGCAGGAGTGCAAAAGTATACACTGTTTCCTTAAAAAATGGAATCATCATTCACAGATGTAGATGTGTACTTGTTATGCCAAGATGAGACAGATGTGGTTCTATTCACTCAGGGACAGGTGCTACGGAAAAAGAGATAAAACATTTGCAGAAAGTGTAAGCAACTGCATCGCTGTTGCTAAATAAATAAACTCTCTGCCAAAAAAACTTTATTTGCTTATTTTTCTTTATTTCTTCTGAGTATTTATTTTAAGATCTGGTAGAGCTAAGCTCTATTCAGTTTTATTTTCCTGTATTGATTTAAAAAAATGTACAGCATAGGCATATGTGTTTGAATAGGCTCTATAAGATTGGTATGGATGACCCTACATGCCATTTTGTACCAATATTAATTAAGCTGAAGTGACCTTAACCCCGGACAAAAACACCACAGCTTGACACAATTTCTAGCAAGATTATGCTCTCCATCCTTATAAAACAGGATGAAAGAAGACGCCATGAGCTCTAGCAGTTTTAGAAGAAAAAAATAATTTAATGTTTTTCTGAGACATATTTTGGTGAGCTACAGACGGAGAACAGTACTGGGAGTAGGAATCTGCAGCTGCTAGGCTAGGGCAAAGAAACAGAAGATGATTTTGATTTTAAATATTCGTATTAAATCTGACTCCAAAAGCATGATCGGGTAGGAATTAGCAGCTGGGAGAGGGAAGGCGAGTGGAAGAGATGATTTTGATTTTAAATGTATTAAATCATAATGCAGAGAGGAGAGTGAAGGGGAGAGAGATCTGCAGCTGGGCTGAGGAAGTCGGGGAGCTAGGTTTGAATATTGTATCCATTTAAAATGTGCAGCTTTGGGTTTTCTGGGACCCAGGGGGACTAAGTAACTTGTGAATACACAAAAAGATTCTACAGCTTGAAGAAGCTACAAATGGAAAACTCCGTGTGCCAGGGTTAACATAATAATAATGACAAGGAAGAGAGTTAGTAAACAGAGTGGGATTCATCTCAAGATCAAAACTAACAGCAGAAATCTAAAGTATTCCCTATGGAACCATCTAATGTAAACAAACATTCAATTATCTGGTAATGATCTCTATTGTATATTAACTGAAAATACACTGACCATTGAAGTGATGGTATGATGGCAGATATAATCTACTGTTTTAAACATTTAAAAATTTTTTTGTAGTTATAGATGAACAGAATGCCTTTATTTTATTTGTTTATTTGTATGTGGTGCTGAGAATTGAACCCAGGGCCTCATGCACGCTAGGCAAGCACTCTGCCACTGAGCTACAGCTACAGCCCCTAATTTACTTTTTTTGCTGTTAAGTTTGAAAGCAATTTAAAAGCTCTCAATCTCAGAGCATTTTTTTTAAATGTAAGGAATACAGTTGGCATTTGGTAAAGATTCATGGAACGATTATGAAGATTAATCAATAAATCATCAATTGATATTTTATATATAGAAGTTCTAAACATATACTAAGCCCCTAACATTCTCTGAAAGTTATTGTATATTGTCTTATTTTCTTGTTATTTGCCTCACAAATTATACTGTCAAGGAAAATCCAATTGAACTTTTTTTTTTCTTTTTTCTTTCTTTTTTTTTTTTTTTTTTTTGTATTCTGAATGAATTTGTGTCTAGTGTGTGAAACTTCCACAGCACATTGGTGATATTGGTGACACATAAGATACTATTTAAGAAACCATGTAAATGATGTAGATCTAGACATAGGTAATGCCTATTGTAGACAGAAATAGTATCCAAATAATTGCTATTCTTTCTTCTCTTCTGTTGGGAAAACTAATTGTTCTTATTTGTTTATTTTCAAGTTTAACACTTGATTATAGATCTCAAACCTTTGCAATCTTTATTTTAAAAAACCTAGATATATTTTCTTATCCATGTATGATAAGATGGGAAGCTAAAATCAGGGATTATTTCAATGGGCAATTTATACCTAAAATTTATGTTTAAGCTATACTATCAAGAAAGGAACTATTTGCTTTTAATGTGAAATTGTAAGTAAAAGTAAAGTCTGTCATGCCAAATTTATTTTGCTTAAGGATATTTACCATTTTGAGATTATAATTTTTTATAAGAAATGATTTATTTTTAGGCCCAACTCCTATATCCATAATTATAAACCCCTGGACACAATACATAGCTTGTCAATAACTATCATGTTTTATTTCTGCCAAATAAAAATTCAATCTGGAACCATATTAAAAGAATGAATATCCACAAAATTATCCACATTGTGAAGAAGGTGGTAGGGGACTGTAGGGAGGAGTGGTTTACAAGAATCCATCTTTAATTTTTTTAAGTAAATTTCACTCATCAGGTAGGGTCTTTCTGTATGGTTTTCAAAGCTTGACCAATGAATCCAACTTAATGCTAATATTTCCTTTTGCAGGCCGAATAGTCAAAGCCTTAACTGGTTTTAATCCAAGTAAAAGATTTTACTTTGTGTAAATGCCAGAAAGCATTCAAAAAAACAAAAAAGAAACAATTATCAAGAGCATAAAATTCATCTTTATACCCATTTAGAAGCAGAGTAGCAATGGGTATTCATTGTTCAATGTTGTTTTATGTACCTTTAGCACCTCTCTAATTGGAAATATGCTAAATTATTTTATTTATTTATTTTTCTTAAAATTCCTGTCAATCCAAGTCCTGAAAGTAGGTTGTATTTTTCCCTTCCAGTGAAGCTGGAAGAAGCAAGTATATAAAAAATACTGTTACTTCCTTACATTTATATTTTGTACAACCCAGCATTGATTTGCTCCTTATTTAAGCAACATTTTCTTGATAAATTAAAAAAGCAGCAATAGCCATTACTGCAGGCTATATACAGCCTCTAATATCACTTAAGCATATTACAGAATATAATATCTGGTACTTAACGACTAACTTGCATATGAAAGCTCACATAATGTCTCATAAAACCCTTAAAATGGCTTCAGTTTAAGAGTCTCTTTAAAAAAAAACACCTTCAGGGAATATTGTAAATGAAGTAGCACTCCAGCCTTGGAAAAAAAATTCACACACTTGCAGAAATTTTTAATATAAATTGAACACATTAAAAATTAATTTTGCATGACCATTTCGCATTGCGGTGCCAATGCATAGTTAAGATAAGGCCTTAACTCTTCTTTGTTTAAAGTAACATGGAAGCTCTTTGCTTTCTCTTTTTGCTTTCATCTGTACATAATTATTATTTTCATTAATCAGAAAATGGACCCCCTTTTTCCTATTCTGACAGTCTCAGCTGGAGTTGAAAGAAACCCTACCTGAGTCACCAGGGTAACTTAACCATAAACTTCTAGGAAACTCATTAAAGAAAGGTGTGAGGTGACAATTAACTAAGGCAGCTTCCATCCGCACCACAGCCCCCCCTTTTAAATGGAGGAACAAGGAGCTGCAAAGAAAAGCTTACTCATCAGAAAAGTAGCTTTGCACAGAGAAGATTTACCCCATCTTGACCATCCCTCTTCTTTCCAGATTCCTGATTTGTCTGTGCTCACTTGCTTTTAACAGGATCAGCTGTCTCTTTGAAGATGTGTGTGGTTTTCAGCACTGTCATTACAGAGTTAACACAATGTATATTTTTTTGTTAAGATATTGTTCTTTGATGAAAATAAAAAGGGGCAAAAGTAACAACCAATTGCGCTTTTTTTTTTGTATATGTGCAGATTTTTTTTTTTTTATTAGTCTCATAGCCACAATTTTACAACAACAAAATTCCCATAGTGGGCATCCACTGCAATGAGACATTGATGGATGTCTTTCTCCGTGGAGAGCTGGCGTTGCATGGATCTGACATGCTGTAGTTTTCTGTGGTTCTGACATGAGCAGCCAGTGTATGATGCCAGTGGGAGCTTACATGGAGTCACTGGGGTGATTCAAAGATTACATCTCAAGTGATCAATTTTAAAAAGGTGGGAAAGGAGCCGACCTAAGAAAGTGCTCTAGACCTTGGGTCAAAGGTGGTATATAAATCTGGCAAACAAAGAAACAACAGAAACCAACCCACTTTCATTGCTTGAATAAGAAATTTTACCATGCAAATCTTAAAAGCTGAAAATAAAACGAGAAATCAGGGGCTTAGTTCAGAATCTACTGTTTATCTTATTAGGAAGGGGATAGGAAGTTTGGGTCAGAGGGGAAAAGTTTAATAAGACTAACAATTCTATCTTCTTAGCTTTCTTAGACTTCTAGAAAACCTCTTGAAATATTACCAAAAGTATTCTCTCTAGTTCTCCTAATCATTAGGCTCCATGTTAAAACAGCTTAAGGTACACATAACACAGACTCCCGGAAGCCCTTGAGAAGACAGGGTCTAGCTGATTAGCTGACTGTAACATAGGTCTTAGACTCTGGGTGGTGTCTTATCTGGAAAAAATCATTTGAACTATGAAAACATAGTGAAGCCAATATGTTGGGAAGAACTGGGAAGAGCTATCCAACTGCTCACAAAAAAACACACACCTTCTAATGTATTCACCTACAGTCAGTTTATCAGCCACCCAGCATCAGGTACACAGGACTTGTTTCCACAAACCCACAGTCTGCTCTTTCATTGAAATGTTTCCAGTCAAACAGATTTTCAATGATTTGTTTATAGCAAAGCCAGAAACAATCCCCTGTGCTTTAACTTCATCCATGTGTGTACAGTGCCTGCCTGTCTTTCTTCCTTCCTTCCTTCCTTCCTTCCTTCCTTCCTTCCTTCCTTCCTTCCTTCCTTTTCTCCCTTTCTGTTTTTAATGGGAAGGTGATGACTAGGGCAAATACTGGCAAGAGGTAGGTATTTTTAAGTCATGAGGCGATACAAATAAACACAGGATCCTTAAATGTACCAAATATAAATGTGAGCAACATCAAGCAAAAACATCTATAGAGAAGCATGCTCTTTGGGGATTTTAGTAATTGTCATAACACAGACATGTAAAATCATTCTCTCTCTCTCTCTCACACACACACACACACACACACACGCACACACACGCACACAGTGGCTGTAGGAAACCATGCAAGTACAAATTTTAAAAATTTCTATCAAATTATTTCTACATTTCCAGAGAGTATCTTTTAATGGTGAGTTGATACCTTTTAATAGATCAGCTGATAGTATAGACAATGGAGATATAAATATCTAATTAAAATTAAAGGTAAATTTTTATATTATTATTTCTTATTTTATAGTGTAAGACCAAAAGCAACTCAAAGAAAATAAATATCCAAACTGAATTGGATGTTATTACACAGAATGATCCTTTTCACATAACGTTGAGAATAACAAAAGGCAATCATTGGAATTGTTTTTGATGTATTAATAAGTTATTGCAAATTGCTCTGAAGACAATAAAGCAGAAATGAGACCCTGAGTTTCTAAACACTCCACCCAACCATTCAGCTTCTAACCATGAGAACTGGCCAAAATAATGCCTAGACAACCATGGCATTTGAGTACTGCTACCAAGTTGATGAAAGTTTATTTGTTAAAACATTTGAACAATAAAAAATTTTATCTGAAAGAAAATTGTCTTCATTGGGGCCCAAGTTATTATATATAAAATTACAATATGTCCCAGCTGCACTCTCTTCAAAAATAAATACCTCAAATCACCTTCCTTCCTAATACAGTAGTATATCCATGTGTCTCTCTTAGAAATTATGAAGCAGTCTAGCTTTTGAGAAGACCCAATTGGGTATAGAAAAAGATTTGAAAGAAGTTATGAAGAGCACACACACAGAGGTCATTGTGTTCAACTCTTCCTTCTCCACTTTTCTGTGTTTCACAGTTGATAGGGACATATCACAGGTTCATTTGTAGACCCCAAAATTCTTAGGTTGAAGTTCTAACCCTAACACCTCAAAATGTTACTATTTGGAAATAGGTCCAATGCAATTGTAACTAAGATTATCATGGTCACATTGGAGTATGGTAGCCCCTAATCCAATACAATATATACAATATAAAGCAGGGAATTTGAACACAGACACACACACACACACACAGGTAGAATACCATATGAACATGAAGGCAGATAGAGGGAAGATGTGCTACAAGTCATGAAATAACCAGCAAAACACCAGAATCTAGAGCTAAGGTGTGGAGCAGATTCTCCCTCACAGCTCTCAGAAGGAAGCAACCCTGCCAACACCTTGTTCTAAGACTTCCAACCTCTGAGACTGTAATACAATAAATTCCTATTGCTTTCACCTGTTCCCTTTGTGGTACTTTGTTACAGCAGGCCAAAAATCTAATACTAAATGTTTCTATCATCATGGGTTTCTGAGTTCATCTTTCCAAAGAGACATAAAACATACAAGTAAAGATTGCTAGTAAGTTCGGACTCCATAAAGGACCTCTTGTCTCATGAGCTTCTGAGATGTGTGTGTGTTAACAGTGTGACAGACATCCAAAGAACCATTAAAAATTAATTCATGATAGGGAAAGAAACCACACAGCTTTTTAGGATAGCATAAAAGCCAAAAAAAAAAAAAAAAACGCAATGTTGGGAACATTGTTTGATTCCTTTTTTCCCAGTGCTTCTCTTGATAAAAAGGTCAAGGATGATTATAAACATCAGAGGAAGAAGAAGGAAATAGAACATCAGAGGAAGAAGAAGGAAACAGAAGTCCAAGTTCCTTACCCATCAAGTACAGAATCCATGCTTCAGCACTTAATAAATATTTGTTAAATGAATGGGTGAACAAACACATTTCAGCAGTTTCAGAAAAGAGGTAAAATTTAAAGTACTAATTGTCATGATTGGGTTAGAGTTTATTTAACACATAACCAAATCAAAGCAAAGTAGCATTTTTTTAAACATGGTGTTTGAAACAAAACTGAGTAGGGAAAAATAAAATGACTTAGAAAAACTTCACCACTTTGAAAGCAAGTCGAAATACACAAAATGTGAAAAATAATATCTGTATTCACAGTATACTGTGTCCTAATTGTGCACTGTTAATTATTTTTAATTTTTTAAAAAAATATACTAATAACTACTTAACACATAGAAAATTAATTCTTTTGACTGATGGAGAGATTCTGAATACTAGAGTTATCCCATTCTGGTAAAATGTATGTACCTGTGTGTTCTCTGAGTGGAAGAAGGTAGACCTCACCAGACAGGGTCCTGTGATTTGTTTTTCTTTTTAAGGCTCACCTGACGGGTCATTTCTTTTCAGAAGAAAATTACTTATATACGGCATGCACACATGTACATATACACATATACACATATGTATCTGACTATGTAGACATGGGCAATATGCCAGTACAGTCTGGCACCTGCTGAGAACAAGTGGATGCTTTATATGTCCAATCTGGAGTGCTTTCTCCATCCCAAGGGCCCTGCTATGGAAGAGGAAAATTGAGCTCCAACTCTTACAGCAGCAAACCATGGTAAAAGACTGCATATAGTTATTAACAGAACCAACATTCTTTTTCCCTTCTCACCTTCCTCCTTTAAGGTCATTACAGTTACAGGGAAGGAAAATAAATCAACCCTTCTCTTTAATTATTTAGTGTTATATAAGGAGTTCCTTGAAGAGCAATATTATAAGTGGGTTGAGGTGGGATAGGATTCATGACTTCAAGAACTGTTCCTACTCATTTGAATTGTGTCATGTTCCATCCTCCACAGAAGCATGCAGGAAATTTAATCATAGAGATAAAACAGGAAACAGCTATAGTACCTCCACATCACATAAAACATTCATATATCATAAATAAATGATATATGGTGTAAATAGTATTGCTTAGTAACTAATGGCTAGCACTCAGGCTTACTCTATGATCTATGAAAGACATTTAGAATTCAATGCAAAATATACGCTGGAGTATTTTCTTGCTTTGAAACTTGAAATGATATGATCATTAAGCTCTAATATCAAAATATATGAAGATAGGACAAAAGCCAAAAGAATGTAATTCTACCTCACACTTTAGTTGGATTAAAATAGTACTTATTAAAATAAAACCAAATTTTTCAAAGCAGAACAAGATAAGGAGAAAAGGATGTTTTGAGGAAAGGCAAAATAAAATCTTGCATCAATATAAATATGTATATTATATATGTATACATGTACATACCTATTTATATATATATATATATATATATATATATATATATATATATATGCACTAAATATATTTATATATATTTAGTGTAATGGCTAAATTTAAATATCTTGACTAGGCCATTAGGTACCCAGATATTTGGTTAAGCATTATTCTGAATATGTCTGTGATAATGTTTCTGGATGAGATTGAACATTTGAAAGAGTTGACAGTAAAGTAGATTGCTCTCTCCATTGTGGTTTAAACATGGTGTTTGAAATAATCCAATGAAGGCATAAATAAGACATAAAATGAAGTAAGGGGAAATTTGTCCTCTCTGCCTGATTATCTTTCTGCTGGAGCATCGGGCTTCATAGACAATTAGACGGGAACTGCACCCTCAGTTCTTACAGACCTGTAGCTGACTAACTGCATATCTTGCATATCTTTGGACCACTCATCATCTGTCACTTCTGTGATCAATTTCTTATGATAAATTCCATGCATCCACCTTATATTCTAAGTGACATATATTATGTAGCTCCATTTTCTCTGGAAAACCTAGCCTTAGATTTAATTCATAAAATTCATGTATACTCACTCATGGTTGGCTCTTTAACTTTGACACCTTGATAGATAACTGACAGAAAAAAAATTACAGGTAAATATGCTTTAAGAAAATGGGCAGAGGCAAAATAATTATAATAATTATATGAGGAATTGAAGGGATACTGCTTAATTTTTACTTAAATAAATATTGTACACTTTGGAAATATTGTCACCAACACTTTAACATGTTAAGAATCAGATCTTAAATGTGCCCCAAAGACCATGTATAAATAAAGGCTTGCTTCCCAGCCTGAGGTAGTATCAGAAGATAGCACAACCTTTAGGAGATGGGGCCTAGTTAAGTGAGGTCACCAGGGGCATGCCCTCAGGCCTTCCTCCTCTCTTTCCACTTCTCAGTTGCCATGATGTGAGCGGCTTTACTCCACTCTGCATTTGATGTTTGATGTCATTTTAGGTCCAAAGAAATGGGGCCAAGCAATGATGGACTAAATCCTTTGAAACTATGAGCCAAAATAAATCTTTTCTACATTAAAGTATCAACCTCGAGTATTTTGTCACGGCAATGCAAAGATAACTAGCATACAACATAAATATGAAAAAATTAAGTTATCCTGTTACTTCCATCTACTTAGGACTTTCTTATTCCCTTCTTCAGAACTGTAGAATAAATGCCTTAAAGGGAAAAATTTTTCAGATTTTATTTTTTATGGTGGTATTTGAACTACATACTTAATTAGAGAAAAATCATAACAACCTTAAATAGAATAGCTGAAGTCCTCAGAATCATTCAAAGCCTTCAAAGTTTCTTAAAGCCCAAATAACAGATATGAAATTGAACAGATATGAAAACGAGCAAGCAAACTGAAAGACAGCTTTCATACATTCGTTCACAATGAGACCAGCCAGAATGAAACTCCTTAAAGACCCATCTTTCTAAAGACCTGTGCTCAGTGGTTCTTAAAATATATTTAAAATAGAAATGTGTCAATTATGATCCTTTCCAAAGTGTGTCCTCGTCTTGGGTCTTTAAAATTTGCCATCTGAAACATAATCACTTAATTCATCTATCACCTTATAACTCTGTTTCTTTCTTTCTTTCCTTCAAAATGAGTTGTATAAACATTTTAAAAAGAGGACAGTGAAAGTTTTGGATATTTTCTGAAACACATTTTTGACCACAGTGAAAATTAGAAATGGTGACTTACTAGATATAACTTTTGGGGTATGAAGACTAGGTAAAACATCCTACTTATTGAAAAGACAGAGCTGTATCATTTTAAACTGAGGTGCTCTGGAGACCAAGTCTTCATTTCTTCTCACTAAAACCTTCAAGCATTCTCTGAAAGAAACATTTCAGACTGAATTGCTTAGTGGAAATTAGAACCAGAACTAATATCTGCTGCCCTCTGTGTTCTTAAAGGATTCAAAGTTTGGAGGTGGTAGGGGGATATTTTAGGCAGCTTTTCCATACCTCTGGGGTCAAGGTGATGTAGAACATCATGGCGGAAGAGTGAGGCAGAGGGACTCAGCTCACAAGATGATCAGGAAGCAGAGAGAGAGAGAGAGTCTCCATCCTCCAGATACAAAATATATACCCCATAGCCATGTTCCCAATGAACCATTTCCTCCAGCCACACCCCACCTGCCTACAGTTACCACTCAATTAATCCCATCAGGAATTAATTTACTAATTGGGTTAAGGTCATTATCCAATCACTTCTCCAAACCTTCTTGCATTGTCTCACAAGGGAGCTTTTGGAGGATACCTCACATCCAAGCCATAACAGGGGGCTTGTAAAATAATAGATTACAAGTTTTAATGAGTCATAATAAAATTTTCAGGAGAAGGCCTTGTTATTTCTAATGTTTGCTTTATTGTTGGCTTTTGTTATGTGTAATTTATAGGATTACTTTAACTAGTGATTCTCAACCTTGGTTGCACATTAAAATTACCTGAAGAACTTAAAAAAAAATGTTACTAGGACAGGGTTAAGGTTTAAGTAGTTTGAAAAAGAGCATCTCGCATGCTTCCAAGATTCAGCCAGGGAAGAGAACAACTATACTTAAGCCACAGTTTCTAAATAAGGCTGATAACCAGGAACTCCTGGGAACTCATGAAAAGCCTAGCCACATTTGCTGCCTCTACTCATGCTCTTTCCTATCTATGAAATTGAACTGAAATTTGCAAAGTGTCTCAGAGTTGTGTTCATTAATAGTTCCTTTATTATTTGGATGAGTCATCAGCTTTGGAAATCACTGACAAGACACTGCAATTCAACTGAAAAGGACAGGGGGAAAAATAGAAGATGGGGAGTTCCATTAAGTTCATCTATTTATATTGCATAAGAATATGACATCATGTTACCTAAATTTCATGGTCAACTCATGTATGTTCTTATGTATTGACTTAGTACTGTTCCTACCTCATGCTGCAATACAGGTTCAAGAATCCCATTTGTGAGATGTACTTGCTAGCCTCTCATACAGGTTTATTTGGTCCTTTCTCTGTTTCCCATTTCTCTTCATACTCAAACCTATTACAGAGTTTATTGCCATGAATTGCTTAATCTGTATAAATTTCTGAGGAAAGGTGCTGTGATTTATGTATTTCAGGTGCTGGGTTCTGAAAGGACTGCTTTACATACATTGTTTCAGTGATTTTTTTTTCTAAGAACCCAATTTCCACATACAGAAAATGGGCAATAAGATATCTCTTTCTGTTAATTTTAAGAGAAAAGTTCCAAAATGATGGGAAACTTTTCATCTGACACAAAAGTGTTATCAAGTAAATCAGACCCTCGTCCTCCAGTGTTGGGTGGGGGGCGGGGGTCTAAATAAAAAAAAAAATAGACAAACAGGTTACATCTCTCAAGGTTCTCCTGTTCTCTGTACCTTTGACTTTACATATCAGACAAAAATAGGAAAGGGTAAATTTTAAATACTTAGAGCAAAAGTGTTCTCAGTCTCTCTCAAACAGGACTGGAAGCAATGTTGTGTCTTGGAATTTGTAAATCTAGCTTGAGTAGGTTATGAGTCCATGAGTGAACTATTCAAAGGAGCCAAGAACCAGTTCATTTCAGAAAAAAAGGAGAGTATGTTTGGAGCATTTTGTTTCCTCATTAGGCGATCTAATGTATTCATAATGTTATTTTTTCACATTTATGAAATCACTTTTATCATGAAATATGTTCTCTTAGAAATATGATTTTCATCTCATACTCACACATCATGAGACAACTGTATGCAGAGTCCCTGTCTGACTTTTTGATAGCAGTGTCTTCTTCACAACAGAACCACTTTTCACATAAACTTGATTTTGAAAGAACCCCACCTACATTGCCATCTAAGTAGTTGAAGATGTAGTGCATTGGAATCTGTGTCTAATAGCATCACTGGATATTTATACTGAACCATGAGAATCCACTGGAAAATCATTAGGACATATAGGCATTTTATTTTCCCTGCAGAGGGTGACTTATAAAAGTATAAAGACCTAGAACTCATCTGAAATTCTGATTAGGTCGTTGTTTTGTTGAGGGTAGGAAATAGTGTGGACCTAGGCTTATAGGAAAGTGTGCATTCTTTTGGGGAAAAGAACCCAAGGCCGAGTTCTCTAAAAGTAAGATTTCCAGTGCCCTTAATTTCTAAGAAATGGTGAGAAAATTTTTATATGGACTCAGTTTACTAAAAGGATTCTAAGATATACTTTAATATATGTATTAAACATATAGAATTACCTAGACACTCTTATTTATTTATTTTTTAACCACAACAGGGTTAAGCTTTTTTGTTGTTGTTGTTTGTTTGTTTGTTTTAACCACAACAGGGCAAAACTGAAACTAGTGGTTCTCAAGGTAGAATGAATGCCCAGAGTAGCAGCTTCAGCCTCATCTGGGAAGGTTTTATAAATGGAAAGTCCAGATCCATCCTATACTTACTTATCAAATCGATAAGGGGTGTGGGTAGAAAGCCATTTGTTTTAATAAGCTCTCCAAGTTGACTCTGATGCCTGATTTTTTGAGAACTACAAGTATAAAACCATTCTGAGCAGTTTGCCTCTTTCATAACTTATTAGAAATGAAACAGAAGAGAAAGACACAGACCTTTTCATGGCAAGTGTATTTTAGAACCCCAAACCTTTGAGAGCTTTCCTGCTTCCATAATCAGAAAGAATGGGAGAGGGGCATAGAGTAAGAAGATGAGGGGCTGGGATTGTTGCTCAGCGGTTGAGTGCTTGCTTAGCACTGGCTGGACTCGGGTTCGATTCTCAGCATCACATAAAAATAAAGGCATTGTGTTGTGTCTATCTACAAAAAAAGATTCATTCTCTCTCTCTCAAAAAAAAAAGAAAGATGATGACATCATCCTATTGGAAGGTAAGGAACAGCTTCAAGTCAAGGCTAAAGAGCTATCTGCCCTTGCTATAGGGGCACTCAATATGCCTGAATACATCATATTCCTTATGCCTAATCTAAATCTGCTTTCTGCAAATTAAGCCTTTTCCTTTGTTTAATATGCAGTGTAAAGAAACAGCTGGTGGACAGAATTAGTATGAAAAATCTTTATAAACATAATGTCCATGTCCATGATTTAAGTCATTTCTGAGTTTTTTTTCCCCTTCAAACTAAAAACACCTTTTTCTATTATTTTCACTCTATCTTGAAATATTATTTTACTGTTTGGTGGGAAAAGCTCAAATTATTACCTATTAATTTTAAAGCCAGAATTCTTTTAGAAAGTGCAACAACATGAAGCCTTATTGTACATAAAAAGTGGTGCTTGTTCAGGAGTTAAATTCAGAGAGAAGCTTTCCAAGGAGCCCACATGGTAACCAGACTTGCCCAGATGACTTCCAAGTTATGCCTACTTTTCACCGATTCCCAAGATATAATTCAAGTCATATTAAGGTCATGGTTTAATATACTTTTACTTTTCTCTTTATGTATTTTTCTTTTGCTTCACATTGAGGAAAATATTTAAAAATTACATTCTTGTAATATTATGCAAGTATCCACCTCCCTCGTGATTTTCATACGATGGATCCACTGCCATTTTCATTCTTGTGCTTTAAGTGGCTTTGGCCTCAGCTCTCTTCCAGGTGTGGATGATAATTCAGACCTGATCTATCAGATCACTACATCCTCCTACCCACACTGGTTGGATCCAAGAATACATATTTGATATAATTCAGGTCAGATAGTAAGATTAGATTTCAGATTTTAGTAAGGGGTCTTTTTTCTAAGTTGGAATTTTTAAGTGGGTGGGATATGAGCAGCTAGCAACCATCTAGCCACAGTCAGTGGAAATTCTACCAACAAAGGAAACAATATGGAAGATTGCTGAACCATGAGATGGACAGTCTTCAAAGGAGGTGGAGAATTTAAGCCATACCACTAGTTCTGCCTGAACTTCTCAGGTTAATGAGTCATATTTTTATTTTGTTCTTATTCTTAAGCAAACTTATATTGTACATTCATGGCTTATAATCTAATTTGCAGGATCTTGTGATAAATTGGTTTATGAAAAATAAAACAGGATAATTCTAGATTTTGAAGTGGGTAAATGAGAAGACAGTGATTTTTTTTTTCCCTGAGATTTTTGGCAGGTTTGTTGAGTGTTGTAGGTGTGGATGTGGGGGGAATGGAAAAACTGTTTGATTTTGAACATTTCTACTTAAATGTGCCTGTGAAACATTTAAAAGGAAATACCTTATAAGTCATTGATTATATAGGTCTTTTTCTCCTGAGAGAGGAGTAGGTAAGGCCCAGGTATTGGAGAGCCATTCAGATATGCATGGTAGTTGGACCAAGGAAACATCAAAGAGGGGATAGGTTCACTTACTGAACTTCTTATCTTACCTCCATAATATCAAAAGATGCAGGTCAAATAAGACAAAGACATAAAACTTTCCTTTTTACCTAATAGAAGGGCTCATCAGCAAAATGCACTAACTGAAAAGTATTTCTGTGGGTAGAGATTTACAGATAAAGAAGCAAAGATAAATGTAAGTCATTTTTTCAAGGATCTTAGTAGTGATAGAAAACTTTAGATAGCGTTATCTAAAGGTGTTTAGATAATGACGAAATAGGATCACTACTTGACTCATAACCCTTGTGAGTGTTTGAGTACTATTGTCATTTTTACTTTTACTGTTGAAATTGTCTGTTGCCACTTTAACTTAACATTACTTATTAGGAGGAGGGAGTGGTGTCCAAGCAGATGGTTGTCAGTAAACTGATGACTACAGTTATGGATTAGTGTCCAAATACAATACTCAAAACTTGGTACACTACATAGTTTCCTGAATCTGACTGCCAAAATAAATCTGGCCTGGAAAATAATTTTGAGGATTTTCCCCTTTCTTAAATTTTGTTCAGTATTTTTAACTACAGATATACTTAAAAAGCTGAGACTGTGATATATAGAGAATCGTAGTATTCATTTAGGATATCTACAAACTTTCTTCAATTTATAAGGAGAAAAACTATTTCAATACTAAGCTCATGTAAACTCCATCAATTTTCCACCCAATGAGTTTCTTACAGGAAAAAAAAAAAATGAAACCATTGTAACTTGTACCTTCAAGTGCTTTTTGGATTCATGTTAATCAAGTTATAAAATATATTCTTACTTGTATTAGGTTTACTTTATTTGATAGTTTTTGTATGCAATGACCAAAATAGGTGACAGTATATTCTATGCCTATCATTTCTTCATTAATTATAATTATTTTACATTTTAGCTTTAGTAAAGAAAAGCCATCACTGGGTCCTCAGTTTTTACCCAAGCCAACCCCCTATTTCTGCTGAGTGGGATGCTGAAAACAATAAATTAAGCAACAAAGAACTGTACTTGCTAGATTTTCTAGCAAGTGCAAGCTCTAATACACCACTTTCTCAGCTACTATAAAGGCCTACCTGAAAGGATCAGTAGTCCCTCTGAATCCTCTAAAATTTACTCCAGATCAAGTTACATCCTTAATTAATTGTCCTCCACCCATGTGACATTTTCCTTCAATAATGTTCCCTGACAATTTTGAGGGGCACTGTTATTACAAACAGTCTCATGAAACTGACAGCTGTATCTGTGATAAAGGTGACAGTAAGGATGATTTTCATCCTGTTACACAGTGTACTTTTTATATGGACTCTAGGGAGAAAAAAAATTATTTCTGGCTTTAGCGCTGGCAAAAGTCATTCTCCTAAGCATTTGGCTTGTTTTTATCTTACAGACCAACCCATTTTGGCTTTAAGCAGAACTAATATGTTGTTTAAGATACCTGGCAGCAAAGAGGTCAGAAGAAGGTCAGGCTGTCTCCTCTGCAGTGAATTAGCAACATTCATTCATTATCTCCCACAGCCTCATTAAAAGAGCTTTAATGTGGTCACCATTTGATGGTAGACATAAGCTTTAATCTTGTGAATATCAAACCCACCTGGGTTACATTTCCTGTTATGGACAGTTAGCAGAATCAGGTCCTTAAGATAGTTTAACTCCTTATTCTACAGTACTTGTGTAGGAATCAGACTCACAAGGCACCTGCATTTGAGCTCCAATGTTCTATAATGAGTCCTAATTTACCAAGTTCCATCTTCAAATCTGAGGTTGCTGAAGACACTTAAATGTGTTTAATTCTGTACTTCTTCTTTCGTGTTTTTATTATTTTTCAGCTGACTTTTTAAACTTGGATATGCCCTATTTTTCTCTCATCTGACCTAGATTCAAATTTATACACTGTGAAATAGCTAATAAATCCCCATTAAGGTTGTAAAAGGTGAAGGTTCAACTAGTGGATAGTCATCAAATTCTCGTATAAAACTGAATGATCCTTGATATTAATAGCTTGGCAAAAGTGTGTTAAGAGGTCCTTAGGATTTTTATGAAAAAAAAAGTGAAAAAATAAAAAGGAAAGGTTTGAAGTCATTTGGCTAAAGGCAACCTATCTACTTCAGAATGACTCCAATATTTCTACAATTGCCATATCACCTAGGGGCAAATCTCCCCTCTCCCAATTAACCTTGAAATATAATTTCTTTCCTAGAAGGCTGCCCATAGTTCTAAGTTTACCTGCACTCAGTGTGTATGTATCTTTTTGTGTGTGTGTGTGTGTGTGTGTCTTTGGGTCTGGGAAGTTTCTGTTTATGCCGGGCTGTAGAAATCTAGGAAAAGTGGGACAAAAAGCTCTGTGGGGAGGGTTCTTTTTTCTTTTTTTCTTTCTTTTTTTCTCTCTCCACAAGCAATAGAGAATATTACAATGATTTACAGAGACACGTTGAAAGTAAATTATGTTGTAAACGCCTGTCCCTTGGGCCAGCTAAGAATCACAGGGAAAAAATGCAAAAAGTTTGAAATTCCCAACAGCAAAGGTTGACAAGAAAATATGGTTTTGTTTTTCTATGAGTAAAAGTAACTTTTATGTTGTGTTTTCCCATGAGAAATTATAAACTTTCAAAGGAATTTTAGTCTCTTGCATGCACATATAAGAGCAATTTATCTGGTACTGCCCCAGTGAAAACACTCTTAAGACTTTAAAGCTGTTAGAACTGGGGCTGAATTTCTTCAAGACCTCAACTTCTTATTTGTCCTTGCTGTCTCTTCTTGTCAAAACATTTACTAAGACTTCCAAGAGTTGCAAGTTGGCAACATGTTAATAATATGAAAATGTATTTGTGCAGCCCATGTGGCTACAATTTTTTGAGTATATTCATCACTTATTTAATGAATAATGAAACCTTTGCAGTAGCTATGGTTACGCAGAAGGACATGGCAGCAAATTAAATGAGAACTTGTCAATATCAGAAACTGCAAGTGTCACCCAAGATAGCGTTCCCTTTTTTGTAACCTCCTTGAGGCTGAGGCAGAGACTTCAGTCAAGACCCCTCTCCTCTTGTTCCTCCCTCACTTAATGAGTTATAGAAGTCATAAAGAATGTAAAGAGTTATAACAGTTATACAAGTTCTTCATCAAGGTGGCTACTGTAGCTCACTCAAGTCAGTCTATCAGCATGAAGTCATTTTATTCTCAAGATATAAAGATCTCTATTTAAGTTTTACATTCCCTCTTTGCCTCAACTTAGTTAGAAATTATTCAGAATGATTTTTAATAGAAGTTCATGCTGTGTTTCTTATGGAATAAAATAAACAAGTAATAGATGCCCCAAACTGCTACCCTGCCTTCTCTGCCACTAACACTTCCATCATTAGCTTCTTGTGCTATGTTCCTTATCATGGGCTAATTTTCATCTAGATATCCCCTGGTTTGACTCTGTGTACCTGCCACCTCTCATCATTTCTCTTTTGCCAAAGGTCCAAGTTTTCTCTACTGTTTGTAAACTCTTCCTTGTCAAAATACCAGATAGTCTGTTTCTCCCCTGACAAGATGATTTATCCAACCGAGGTTATTTCAGGACTAAGAAGAGTCATGGTAATTGTCTCCTTACCTGCCATTTCATCATTTGCATCAAAACTTCAGCTTGCATAAGCAGGATGAATGCCCTTAGTCTTCAGCCTGTCTGACAGAGCACTTCATTTCTCAGAGAATTCATCCCCTTTAGGTCTCACTTTTTTTTTAAGTTCTATGAGCATTGCCACAAAACCTGAGGAAAGCTATAAACCTTGTAAAGTGCATGCACATTATATTGAATTAAAGGAACTACATAGTCGTTTATTACCTATACAACTTCAGTAATGAATAGAATGAAAACTAAGCCAGTGTTATCCTCATATTCTCATGCTCCGCTAAACACACATAGGAACCCTGCTGCTATGCAGTCTCTTCCCCAACCGTTCATTTCTCTGCCTGTGATAGACATCCTTATTTATAGATTAACAAGTAGAAAGATCATGTCACTTCCTGACACAAATGATAATATACCTTTGCTCCTAGACATATACTTAGATAAAAAAAAAAAAAATCTCCATGAAAAGCATCAGATTGAGTTGTTGGTTATACAGAGCTGCTTAATTAAAATATCACAGTGAATGCTTCATGGTAAAGAGAAAGCTTAAAGCCATTGCTTCATTTACAAAAGAGTAGGGGAAGAAATTGTGACTCTTTCTAATCATGCAACTTAGATTCACTCCCATGTGACCACTTTTCCTTCAAGTAAATAACTTATTTTGAAAGGTGAAATGTGCCTACAGTGGAAGGAAACTCTGTGCATATTCCTAATCAATAAAAAAAAAAACACCAAAACTTTTCTATTATTCATCAACAAATGGGAAAATCATTTTAAGCATGAAATTTCTGAATGCTTGACCATAACCAAACCAAATTTACTGAATACATTCCCGAAGTTAAATATGATTGTATAAGAAATATTTGTCTTTTTATCATAACTACATTAAGCTGCTAGAATGATAGAAGACACAGAGAGAGATAGAGGGAGAGAGAGAGGAGGGGAGGGGAGGGGAAGAGAGTAGAGAAAGGGAGAGGAGGGAAAGGGAGAGAAGAGAAATAATAAAGCATACATCCAGTCTTTGCCCCTGGTTCCTGCACAGAATTTCAAAAACCCTTAGAATCACCCCAGGAATAGAGGTGTTTTTTACATTAATATGAGGTGACCCCTGGAGGGACTTTAGACAGTTTTAGCACAATTGGTTCCAGAAAGCCCAATCACATGGTTAAAAAGTTGGAACTTTGGAAGTTTGGATCTGCCCAACATGAGGAGAGGCAAGTAAACTGGAGATTGAGTTCAGTCAGGTGCACAGTGATGCAATCAATCATGCCTACTTAATGATACCCCAGTAAAAATTCTGGAATGCAAGGCTCAATGGAGTTTCCTGGGCGGCAAATATGTTGATGCTCTGGGATAGTGATATGTGAGATCCCATTAGAAGAGGGCACAGAAGCTCCTCATTAAGAGCTCCCCACACAGGTCTTACACTATGTGTCCCTATGTTTAGTTGCTTCTGATTTATATTCTTTATAATAAAAGTGCAATCATAAGTACAATGCTTTCAGAGGGTCCTGTAAATTGTTTTATTAAATTATCAATCTTGAAGGGATTATGGGAATCCCTGAATTTAAATGAGGTCAATTGAGTGTGATGCTTGTTAGCCAGTTCACAAGTCCCATATTCTTTTTAACTGTTTTCTTAGAGAACCACATCTGAGATGCAGTCACTGCACACAAAACTGAAGCAAATATCTGACTGTGACTGTACAATTTATTATTCATGAACTGAAATCTTGTGATTTGGGATCTTTATACTTTTTAATTTTTTTAAAAAAATATTTCATTAAGCATATTTTGCATTGTGGAAACCAGCTCATTATTGGTTAATTTGGTACTGACATGGAAATCTCAAAATACCTCCTTTAGTCTTTGTGCCTTGGGTTCATATGCAGAACTGTGGCTGCAGAAAATGGCTGGCTGTGTGTCCCTCACATCTCCCATTTAAGAAAGACAAGACTTTCAAATCAACTATCATTATTATTTTTAAATGGCTTCTAAACTATACATTAAATATGCTGAATATCAACTTAACGATCCCATTTTTATAATTTCAATAAACACACCTCTTCTCACTCTTCCAACCAGTAAGGTGTCTCATGCAATATCTATTCCTAGTTAGAATCTACATTTGTTCCCTTAGGAGAAAATTCCAATGGACCTAGAACCTTGAAATCAAATGAAATAATTAGTTATTGAATTTCTTGTGCTTCATTTGCCTTAAAAATCTTTTTTTTGTGTGTGTGTGTGTGATATTGATTCTTCTCTCTCCTGATTGGAATTTTCACTGATCTTTCTAATGACAGTAAGAGTCAAAATTATGCCTTCCTATATTAGGTGCTAATTTCCCTCATTCTAACAAAAAATTTCTTTTGTTAGAGAGTGGGAAATTTGAACCTAATATATATTCCTAAATCATTCCCATTCTTACTCTAACAATGTCTTTGTTCTTCCTTCATGGTTCATTTTGTAGATCCCAACTTATTCTGTACTTTAGCTATATAATAATATTCAACAGGCCTATGCTAGATTTGATATGCATCTCTGATTATATTTTTACAATCATCTTTCTTAAATATCTTTTATGATTTGTTCATACCAGAAAACTTCCTGCATTGTTCACTTAATGTCTGTGGGATCTATAGCAATGTTTCTTCTTTCATTTCCAATATAGTAATTTATGTCCTCTTATTTTTTTTCATAACATGATTAAGAATTTTAATAGATCTTTTCAAAGATCCAACTTTTTATTTCATTGATTTTTCTATTGATTTTCTGTTTTTAATATCATTGACTTCTGCTTTAATTTTTATTTCTCTTCTCCTGCTTACTCTAGATTTACTTGGTGGAAACTTCTAAGAAATGTATTTAAAGCTATAAATTGCCCTCTAAGTGCTGCTTTTGCTGCATCCCACAAATTTAACAAATTTTGTTTTGATTTTCAGTTAGTACACTTTACTGTTTGCTTTTAGGCTTTTTTATTTTTAGGCATTTTTGGGTTGCTTTTTATTTTTATTTGATTGTTGTTTGCTTGATTTTGACAGTGCTTCAGATAAAACTCAAGGCCTTCGCACTTGCTAGGCAAACACTAACAGTAAAGTTACATCCCTAACCAATTTTTCCCCTCATTTTTGTGTTCTAATCTTTTTCTCTTTTGGTGTTAACTTAGCATTTTATATGATTGCCACTTTCTCTCTTTTCTTAGCTTATCAGTTACACTTCTTTTTAAAATAAACTTCTGTGGGTGCAGAGAATTGAACCCAAGACCTCATACTTGCCAAATTCACTTTGCCACTACCATCCCAGCCATTAAAATTGTTTTAAATAATTGCCCTAAAGTTTGCAGTATGTATTTATAATTAATTTAAATTTAATTTCAAGTAAAACTACCACTTCATGGATATAACGAGTACCTTGTAATATGAGTGGTACTTTATGATAACTTATGATAGCAAGTTAATTCATTTATTTACCCAGTTCCTTCCATCATTGCTGTTATTCACTTCATCTAATATAATTGGATACATTGATACTATTATGTTTTGATCTGTTAAATCAATGAATAATAAAAATAAATAAATAAAAGTTTTTACTTTCACTTTTTCCTGCTTTGATGCTCTTCATTTCTTTATATAGACCCGAGTTTCAGACTTTTATTATTTTGTTTCTCTCAGAATGTATTTGGTTGACATTTTATTTGGTTTGGGTATGATTTAATTGTGTTCCAGCAAAGGCTTACCAACTGCTCACCTTTGGAGGCTGATCCAGAATTTTTCCTTTATCTTTGATTGACTACAGTTGGAAACTAATATGCCTGGATATAGTGTGTTTTTTTGTTGTTGTTTGTTTGTTTTGTCGTTGTTATTGTTGTTCTTTCTGTTTTCATTTATTTTGCTCAATATTCTCTAAAATTCCTATGTTTGATTTGGTGTCTGATGTTAATTCTGGGGAAATTCTCAGTCATCTCCTTTTTTTTAAATATCTCTTCTATTCTCTTTTTTTTTCCTCTTAGAATTACCATTACACATATGATATACATTGTTAGTTGTCCCAGAGTTTTTTTCATTTCTGTTCTGGGTTTTTCTCAATTTTTTTTTCCTCTTTCCTTTTCAGTTTTGGAGATTTCTCTTGAAAGATTCTCATGGCAGAGATTCTATCCTCAGTGCTTTCTGTTCTACCAATAAGTAATCAAAGGCACTCTTCATTTTTGTTACAATGTTGTTGTTTTTTTTATCTCCAGCACTTATTTTTTATTCTTTCCTAGAATTTCCATTTTTTTTCACTGAGAGCTCATTTGTTTTTAAAATACTTAACTTTACTATTTAAAATACTTAACATTTTTTTTTTCCTTTTCTGGTGGTGCTAGGGATTGATTTAAGAGGAAATTGAGTCTGATTTTTAAAGACTTTCTAGATTTTGTTCATATTTCTTCTTAGTGTTCCAAGCCATGTGATTGTGTCTATATTTTTTTCTAAAGTTTTACAAATGTGTTTTCCCAAAGACATGTTCTAAGTTTGCTCTACCATTAGAAATTCAGAGTCTGATTATGTAGTCCTGAAATAATTATCACATTCATTTAATCAACCATTTTTCCTTGGCAGTTGGAAATTGGTTTTGCTGAATAATGGCTTCCATCACTTGTAGTGATAGAAAAAATCTCAGCAAGATAGATAAACAATTATGACATGACCAAAGACAAAAGTAATGTTTTTTCTTGAGGTGCATGGCTAGGTGAATTCTTCATTACAATTACATGTTATTATTACAATGTATCTAATGAGGTAGGATCATATTTTCATTTGTTTCTTGGCAGTGTGCAGTTTATTCCCACAATATCATTGTTATTATTCCATTTTAATTTTGGGGAGGAAACAGGGAATTGAATTCAGGGGCACTCAATCACTGAGCCATATCCCCAGCCCTATTTTGTATTTTATTTAGAGACAGGGCCTCACTGAGTTGCCTCAATGTTGCGAGGTGGCTTTGAACTCATGATCCTCCTGCCTCAGCCTCCTAAACCACTGGGATTATTGGCATACATTGTACTATTTCCTATTCACTGAATTTCTGCAAATATTCATCATTCTCATTATATATATATATATATATATATATATATATATATATATATATATATAATTGTGCATAGTTACACTTCCATTCTTGTGCATCATCCTAGTGGTAAGCAATAGAATGGTTATTTTCCAGAAAACAGTCTAATTCACTCAAATTTTAAACTTAATTAAGAAACACTTTCTTGTGCAAAGGTTCTACATATTTTATCTTCAATCTTTCTGTCCTTCAGCTTAGATACTCACATGTTCCTCTTTAATGTTCACCATTGTTCCAAAGCTTGTATCTATTATTGAAAGAATGAACTAAAATTTTTAAAACAGGATTACTTAAAATATTATAAATAATATTTTATATCTATTTATAATTCACTAATATATTCACATATATACATCCTTATATACAAAGAATTTTGGAGATCAGAATAGTTAAGTGAATTTCTCAGACTCACCAGGAGTTGATGATAGAGTATTTTTATTATGCCACAGTGTCTCTAATAGAATATGAAACCTGGTTGTAATCTCAATGTTCATTTCCTCAAGCCCCTCACTTAATAAATGAGAAAATAGATACATGCTGACAATTATGACAAAAATTCTGACTCATTAAACTTTCCTACCAAATTGCTTTACATTCAGATGTAATGATAAAGACCATAAATATTTTTAAACAATATTACTAATCATGTGCTACATAATCCTTGTACTTCTTTTTAAATTATAGATGAGAATATATATATTCCAGTGTTTAATTAATCATTAATCATGAACATTTTGAATTTCTCTGAGAAACTATATGCTAATCACCAAATTCTCACTTATTCCAATTGTTATTCAACAGTATAATTTCTCTGAGCCCTTCATGCAGGTGTATAACATAGGTCTGGAGAAGCAAATATGTCATCATGAAGAGAATGAAATCTTCCTATGCAATCCTCAAAGGTTCCCATGTGACCCCTAAAATACTATAAATGATTCCAAGTCACTGTTATATGTATAACCCCTAGCTACCAATTCTGGTGATTTTCATGAAAACATTTTCTTTCTTTTATATTGCCAAGTTTTGCCAGGAAATACATTTGAGCATTACCATGTTTAAACAATGTCACTTGAATTTTGTGACTCCATGTGGTTAACTCATAACACCATCTAGAACAATCTTTTGGTGCTTCTACATCTCTAGGACAGAATATAGGCAACACTCTTGCAGTGATTTACAATCTGAGCTCTATCAATTCCATAAAGATAAAACCTAAATGCCAAGCTACAATGACATAAATGGAGAAAGAGCCCATTCTCTGCCTTCAGCATGATTTGTGATATTTACTGACTAACCAAACAACAGCAATGGGATCAGAACCAAATAGCCTTTCAGGACTGGAGTGGTGACAATTGGCAGGGATTTTGTGGTTCCAACGCATGTACAATATTTGCAGTGTCATAGAACAGGGTTGTTTCCAAAGGAGAAAGGCAGCATCACTCCACAAAGGGATTGGAGATGATGTGGGCACAGTCTATCGTCCTGGGTATAAGAGAGAACCCAGAAATATCATAAATCCCTCTTTGATCTGTGGTCGCTACTGTTGGTTGTATGGGAAATTAACATATTTAATTAACTGTCTGACCATAGCAGCTGTTACCTTATATAAAACCTTGAACATGATGCCTGGCTTATCCCACTAGGTGTTCGAATGAGCCAGTGGCATAAGACTGATGATATTTTTGTACCCCATGGCACAGCATGATTCCTCTTGCAATCAGCTCAAGTCAAGACCTTCTTTAAATTCTTCATGGAGAATAATGATGCTCTAGCCCAAACTGCTTAATAATGCACTATGTGAGGCCAGCCAACAGGAAGCTCCATGCACAACAAAACATACTGTCCAATCCAATCATCCCCAACTTCCAAAAAAGGACTCAGCTATATAGACACTGTCAAAGTCAGCCACGCCTCTTTCCTCTTCACCATTGGCATGCTACTTTATTCACAATTCATTTATCATACTTTTAAAAGATTATTATTTGCCCTCTATATTATTTTTCAAAAAAGAAATTTCCGTGGCTGCACTATTTCCAGATGGAAATAAATGTTACTGAGTCAGAAGTTACTTTCATTAGTTTGCTAAGTTGTTGGACCAAAGCTATTATGAAGATCTCGTAAAATAAATTTAATGCATCTAATTTCAGATGGTACATGGATTGGTCTGAAGGATTTCTGGAAGGAGTTGGTGAAAGAAGGTAGAAGGTTGCTTTTCTGACCATTGAAAAATGCTTCCTTTACTTGGTTTGTTATTTCACCCATTTGTGAGAGAGTGAGAATCAAGCATTTTCTATTTGGGATGGCTGAAGCTGTGAAGTGATGAGTTTATCTCTTGCAAAGATGGAGGCCAGAATTTTCAATACCTCCCTTGGGAGTCATGTGGTGACACTGGCTATCTTGATTGCCTGTGCAGCTCTTTTCTGAGCAAATTTACTTTGCCTTTGAATGTGTCTTCCTCATCATACCTTTACTACTGGATACACTTAATATTTCCTTTTGTGCCACTTCTGAAATTCTTGGAAAGTCTTGCAAAGTCTGCAGTTTTGGCTAGTACCGTATGTAACTTACAAACACTTTTGCTAGTTCAGCAATTGAAGGGCTCAAAATCCTGATTAAAGAGCAAAACTTCCATAAAAACTATGAGGAAAAAAGTTAGCCAGTGAGGACTTTTTTCACTGCTGGAATAATTATATTTTAAATTACAAGTGATAAAATGTACAATAATTGGGATATATTGGCTTGGTTTAAGTAAATATTAAAAATGACCAATAATCTTTCTAAAAGCAAGAAAATGAAGAAACAGTGAACAAATATAGAAGTGGCATTTACTTCATTATTCATGAGCATACCCTGTATCATATGTACCTTTGCTCAAAAAAGGCGCATTTTTGTTTGCATATATCACACACAAAAATAACTACCAGTGTTAAAGAAAATCAAAATGTTGATCAGTTAGTTTTTTTCTAACACATTATAAAATAAATGGAAATATATATATATATATATATATATATATATATATATATATATATATTATATATATACACATACATATATGCAGGTATGTACATATATACCCATATATACATAAACATGTACTTGTAATTACATATTTCTACCTATAGTTTAAGACATAAGAAGAAACATATTCTTTAAAACTACACTATTAGAACAGGAGCAACAACAGCATATCTGAAGAGAAAAACTTCAAGATTATAGAACTCTGAACATTAGACAGAGATCCAAGATGCCCTTGTTAAGTCCAGTTAGGTATAAGATGCTCAGGTAATATTTTCAATATTCTGTAATATAGTTGATTTTTTTACTCTTGGTTTGTTATTTCACCATTTGTGAGAGAGTGAGAATCAAGCTTTTCTATTTGGGATGGCTGAAGCTGTGAAGTAAGGAGTTTATCATAAGAAATAGATATAGATATAGACATAGATAAGCTGATCCCTTACTGTGATTAAGTAAATATATGTCCATAATTTTACTGGGGACTGAAGAGAAAGTGAAGGATAAAGAAGTGAGATATTGTGTTTATCCTTGTTTTGCTCATGGAGCAGATATCTAACTGCAAGTTCTATAATTAGAAATCTTATCAAAACAAGAATATAAGAAGTGACAAGTATATTAAAAATACTAGACAGCAAATATAAATATAATTAACCAAGTATAGGTAGTATAGAGTGAATGTCCAATAATTCCTAACAAATTTCTACCATTAATTAAACAAAGTATTCTTTGACAGAATTTGTGTCTGCTTTTTCATGCTTGCCTTATAATATGCAAGTAAGGTAGCTACTAATATTATCCACTTTGAAAATCTAAGAAGATAAGGACAAAACTTAATTGCCAAGGTAATTGTGATCCATAAGTGATAGAGAAATTTGTCAGCCAAGGCCTCTCACCTACAAATGTCATGCTTTACATAATCCCTGCTGACCAATCAGCTGAGAAAAACTCTTGACATCTATTTGGGTCAGTTTAGATATTGCTATTTTCCTTCACAAATTTTTAATTCTAAATCTCTTTAGTCACACACCCATTTTACACGCATCCTTCTCCAAAGACTGTTTCCACAGCCATGTTAATGTGTACACACCCTTTCAGCTTTAGTAATTCACGTATTTAACAATGGCTGAAATGAGAGAGTTAAATGAATTGCCTGTACCTCTGAAACATTTGTTCAAAATGTGAAAAATATACTGGATTTCAAAATTAATAAAAAATGCAAGACAAAGAACTTCATACACTTTAAACTTTTTAAATTTGTTCTTTTTTAGATATACATGACAGTAACTTACATTTTGACATGTTTATACAAACATGGAGTATAACTTATTCTACTTAGGATTCCATTCTTGCAGATGTATATGATGGTAGCATTTCACTGGTGTTGTATTCATATATGAACATAGAAAAGTTGTGTCTGATTCATTCTATTGTCTTTCTTATTTCCATCTCCCCTCCCTTTCCTTCATTCCCCTTTGTCTAATTCACTAAATTTCTAACTGACACAACTAAGAGCTATTCAGCATAAGAAAACTTTTGAAGAAATGCACACAAAAATAATATTTTTGGGTAGTTTCCATTAAAATATGGAGCACTGTATATGAGAGTAAGTTGTTTTTAACATAAGCCAATATGCTTTTCATAGTTTGCTTGATTAAGCCCTAGTAATTTAGTGATAATAGAACATAATCAAATGAATAGGGAAACAGCACTTCCCATAGTCCACCACTGCTAGGCAATAAAATTCCAACTTTTTTTTCATGAGAAAAAAAATATATCATCAAACATAAAAACCTGGGATAAAACCCACAATATGAAAGTTACTGCCTTAATGAAATATTAAAATTGCATCAGGAATACTCTTCTGGCATTAAAAATAAACAATAACATTTCTTCCTGGTTATGGTTCACTTCAATTCTTTAAAAATTAATTATTACCTCTCTAAATATTTGATTAAATTAGATTTCAGTGGGCTATCGCTACCCACAAAACACATGCTATTGTGTATAAATTCTCATCTCAGTTTCTGATATGCTTTGTCATGTTATTTTATTCTGTGATGAATTCCTTGATGTGTTTTTGCCGTGGTAGTTTTAAAAGATGTATATAACTAAAGCTATCATTCTGAATAAAAATATTGTGCGGTGTTAAAAAAGCATCATAAAAAGTGAAATGTGACAGGAGTAGTTCATTCTTTTCTATCACATATTGTTTCATTTTCTAACAAAGTCAATTGCAATTGCGCTTTTGAAAATGATCCCTAAAATACCATATAATTGTAAGGCAGGATCCATTCAGTTCAGCTGCCCACAGCATATGCAGTTATACTGCCAATTCAAATATTTCGGGCAAATATCTTTAGATTGGTAGTAAAAAAAAAAAAAATGTTTTCAATGAAAATGAGCATGTCTTATCCTATGACTTACTTTTCCTAGATTCAAAGTGCACTGCCCAGTTCATCATCCTTAGTTTTAAAGGTGGCACATAGATGTAATCTTGTCATTAGCAGAACACTGAATTTACTGTCATCATTTTTTTTCAGAGGATTGTCTTAATTCATGCTGTGCTTAAATTTTCACAACTTGTATCTGTTGTTATATTATTTCAAATGTCAATCAGTGAAAAGTGGCAATGATGCCTAAGATGATAGGTAGAGATAATAGGTAATCCAGTCCATATATGTAAATTGAGATTAAAGGAAAAGAGTTGGTAGGTTAGATTGAGAAATCAAGATATATGGGGACTTTTATTTAGTCAATGTCTTATTCAGATCAGTATCTCACACATGAAGGTAAAAGATCTTTATGATCCCATGATAAATGACTCAATTTCCTTCAAATAAAACTCACAATGTCTCCCTTACAATGTTACAGGACCCTATTCTCAACCCTCCTCTCCATTATAGTTCCTACCTTTAACTTCCTAGTTCTGCCAACAGCACTGTGATCTTTTCTAATCAGTCAGCCTGGAAATGTTAGACTTGTTTCCCACCGTCAGTCAATCCCCCATATCCATTCTGTTGCTTAGCATAGCAGATCCCAAAGTGTTACTTATCCAACTACAATTCTGGGAAAATGACTGCAATCTGTTTTTTTCTGGAATGAGGAGAAATATGTAGCCACGTTGGTGATCTTAGGCCTCTAGTCCTAGCTCTCTGGATCAGGTATAGATACTCCAATCAAATCATACTTGTAGCAATGTCTTCTCAAGAATGTAAAGAAACAGATAAAGAAATAGTTCCCATGATTAGTATGATCATTTTAACAAAATGTTGCCAGGTTTCTAAATGGAACTTAAAGAAGAGAAAGCCAGTCTTGTTAAAACTAAGAATAAAATAAAAGTACTCAGACAGAAGATATGTAAAATGATATAGCCCTAAAAAAGATATATAGGTCCATCTCAATCCCTATTTTTTCAGTCCTGATTTCAGCACTGTTGGAAACCCAAAGACGCATTCTGACCTTGGACTCCAACCATGGTGCTAAATCCCCCAACTTTCTTGATTGAGAAGGTTTATGTCTTTAGAAAATACCTTTCCTCACGTTGTGTAAGTGCACTGTGAGGAATACTCTTTCTTTTCTCTTGCACCTAACATGTTCACTGTTACCATCTCACTTCAAAAATTTTCTTATGTGCACTGTGCTTTTATTCAACAGTATTTAACTGAGCCATCACTAGGTGGTAGGCATACCTCTAAACATAGAGCAATAATGTTGAACAAACATTCAGTGCCTTATCTCTTGAAAGTGGAATTTAGTGAGATATTTATCAAGCACTTCATTCTATTAAATGATGATATAAGAATTAATAGAGATAAGGGTTCCAAAGGAAAAGAACATTTTTGTGTGATTATATAAATGAAAAAAAAAATGACATAGGACCTGGATCAAGAAAAGATCTCTATGAGAAAGATCACTTCATTTAGGATCCGATGCAAAAGGAGGGATGGATTTATGTGTGTGTGTGGGGGGGGCAATGGAGCAGGAGATTGGAAATGTTTTAAGGAAAACAAAGTGAATCTCAAACAATGTTTCCCAAGCCACAGAGTAATCTGAATGAAATGGGAATTAAAATGGGCAAATAAGACTTGAACAAGAGAGCAAGCAGAGACAATGCAAGATACGAATGGAGGGATCCCATGGAGCATTTAAGAATTTGAATTTTATAGTAAAAAATAATAAAAATACAATAGAAGGAATTGGAAGAATTGAGTAGGTGTCATATAATCAGTTTAGTTTTTTGAAAATATTTTTTATAGCTTCATTGTCAAGAAGGGATTGGTGAGGAACCAGATTGAATAATGTGGGAGAATTAATTGCCAAATGAAGTTCTCCCAATCAGGCAGTAATGCTAGTTCTGACATGGGGCCCTGGAGCAGAAGTGGGGATGAAGAGGAATATAGAAGTTAAACCAACAGGGTGTGATTTTTATATAGAAGTAAGAAAATAGTTGGAATTGCAAATGACTCTGAGCTTTCTGGCCAATGCAGCTACATTAAGGGTGATAGCTCCTCCTGCGATATTTTTTAATTTACATGGTCTGAAGAAATGTGTGGTAAAGGGAGAGGTGGAGGATTATACAGAAGTCAGCAATTATACATGTTGAATTTGAAGTACCACTGAATTTTGAGTCAGTACCTGGTTATCCCTCTCATAGGAGAGGTCTGCCTGGAAATAGAGATTGAGAAGCATCCACATACAGTCATTGAAACCACAGGGATGAGAAAATAAAGAGAATGAATGAACAATAGGAGGACAAAGAAGGCTGAGACCAAACCAGGAAGGACCCTGAAATTCCATGGCAGCATAGATGAGGGTGAGCCTGAAATGGATACTGAAAAAATCTCTCAGAAAGAAACTGTGTCATCAGGAAAATAGAAGAGAGAACGAGTAGGAGTAGAGAACAGGGGTGGGAAGGGGAGGCAAGAGTGAGGAGAGGGAAGGTGCTGGACAATGGAATTGACCTATTTAGCTTATGTTCATGTGCAAGTAGATCACAGTGAATCCCACTCTTACATATAGTTACAATGCATCAATAAAAGAAGAAAGAAAAAAAATGAAAGAACAAAAGAAGAATAAAGAACATACATGAGTGAGAAAGAGAAAGAGGGGAAGACATGGAGAGAAAGAGGGAGAGAGAAACTGGGGCATAAAGTCAAAGCAAGAAGGTATTTCCAGAATAAGGAATGTAAAGAAAGAAAAATGCTTAAAAATTAATATTCACTGATTTGAGTGACTTTGAGATTATTGTTGACCTTACTGAGAACTTTTATTTTAAGTATTTATGACCTAGATGTTAAAGGGAGACCAAAAGTTACCAAAAAGTAAGGTAAATGTAGAGCATTAAAGAATAAATAAAAAATTTAGCTGTGAAGAAAAAGGGGAGTTGTATGAAGTTACTAGAAGAAAATAAATCTCACTCTCCTCCCATTATTCAATACACTTGGAATTTGGCTTTTAAAGTACTTAGTACATGAACTTTTTATATGGTCACTCAATTAAAATAGGTATAAGTGACCATTACAATAATTCTAAAATATTGTCTTTGCAAGTACTGCAACCAAAAGATTACATGACCCCATGTCTTCTTTCACCCCTTCCTTGAATTAAGCTTGTCCCGGGGTCTTGTTCCACTTCCAGGTCTGTCTCTCCTTCACTGTCCTTCACTGAACTCTCAGGGTGTCATCATTCATGCCATTCCGTCCCTTCTCCCATGATGGCACTCTGGAATAAAGTGAGACTACTCCTGTGAATACTTAACATAATGCCATGTATTTAATAAGCACTCAAGGAAATTTGCTAAATCTAATTGCCTAATTACATAGGCAAAAAAATGAATGCATTATTAATTTTCACACATCACCTGGAAAGTATGCTCAGTTAAAGGTGGTGAAGGTGGTGTAGGTGCTAGAAATCAATAACATTTCTGAGGATCTAATGTTAATGGATGAGCAGGTTATCCAAAAAGTTTCTGTCTCTCTCATCTGCAAGTATAAGGAATGGATGTTACTGATAATTGATTATGAAACACAAGAACACAGTTATGTCAAATAGTAAATCATTGATTCTAAGAATACAAAGGTGTGGAATTCCAAGACTGGTAGGGTGGGGTGGGGGTTAGTGGGGGTGCAGGGGCAGATGTTTGGACCAGAAATATGAATGTAGTCTGGATTCAGCACTAGAGGCCCCAGCCAGGGGAGGTAATGGATCTTCTTTCTTGACTCAGTTGTTCCCAGTCACTCACTTAACTACTTGAAAGTCTGTGTGTCTGCTTCTCATAGCATTCTTATTTACTTTATTCATTGCCCAGTGTTTAGTGTGTGTTCTATGCTCAACCTCAGAGCTTCTTGAACTGAGTTTTTTTTTTCCAGCACCCTCATAAATATTTATTGCATGTGACCCAATCAGTGTCTCTGTTGTGACCCTTACATTTTAGAACCCATGAACACTTCCATCATTCTTTCCATACTTGATCATTTATAGACCATAGAAAAAGAATCTAAATGATCCAGTTAATCATTTTGAGCCAGAGTACAAATGTAAGATCTCTGCCTTTCTATTAACCAATTGTCCATGGACCACACGGCAAAATCATTCTTATTTACTAGAACATCTTGACATGACAGCTTTATTTAGAAATGTCTGTGGACTTGGCAGGTAATGTAGTCAATATTAAGATCAGGTAAAGTGCTGAAGATGTACTTGTTGATAATACTATGAACTTGTGACCCGTATTCAATTCCTGGTCTGTATATCAGAATCACTTGGTGAGCATTTTAAGAATACAAATTATCAGGCCTCAGTTTGAACATTCTATATTTTTAATCTTTTGGTTCAGTTCAATAATATTATATATTAATAAAGTTGTCCATGTCATTCTGATTCAACCCTTCAATCATTTATGATGTTTTCCCCCTTGATATAAGCAGTGCCTAAGGTGTTATCACTCATCTCAGTTCTACCTTACTTTATTTTTGAAGGATTTACCTTAATTGATAGAAACTGATTTATTTCTACAACTGTTTCTATGGGTAGACCTTTTACAAATGTATCCATTTTCTCAGTGGTTCAAAACTAGGAGATGCAAGTAGATAAACCTTTAAAGGTACAATGTGAGACAAAAAGTAGAATCTTCCTGGAAGGGTGGGGATTAGGCAAATCAGAGATGACATGTTCCATCTCATAGGGCCCACCACAGATCAGCATAATGTAAATTGTCCCCGTTAAAATATGGTAATGTTTTTCCAGAGCTTCCGTTTTTCAAGAAAGACTGAAAATCAATATTTTTGTGAAAATCTCCATGATTTTTATGCTGAAAATATATCCAAAAAATAACATACATACACTCTGTAGTTCAGTTTTTATAGTTGGTGAAAAGATTATTATACCAATGTGTATGTTAGAGGGAGAATTCACTGTGAAAAAATATACAATATTTTAGATTAAGATGGTGATGAAGGAAAGTCATAGTTTGTGGGAAGAAAGAGGTAAATTGAGCATGGTGGTGCTTACCTGTCATCCCAGAAGATAGGAAGGCTGAGGTCAGAGGATCACAAGTTCAAAGCCAGCCTCAGCAACTTCATGAGGCCCTCCCTAAGCAATTTAGCGAGTTTTTGTCTCAAAATAATAAAATAATAATAATAATAATAATAATAATGGCTGGGGATGTGGCTGAGTAGTTAAGCACCTCTGGATTCAATTCCTGTGCAAAACACACACACACACACACACACACACACACACACACACACACACACACAAAAGAAAGCAGTAACTACATTACTGGATAAGAAAGAAGAGGAATTTGGGACAGAGTACAGCAAGAGATAAATGGTAGGCAGAAAATGACAATAACTTCAGATTGTAGCTTCTGGACTATTTATTTTATTCTCTAAGAATATCATTTTTTGAAATAGGCATATGATTGCAACATGGGTGTGCTAAGTGGACTTCTACATAAATTTGATATCCATCATGTGACTTGGAAAACCTCCTGAAATTTTATTGCTTACTCTTTTTTAGTCACTATCTTTAGGTATAGTTATAATTCCAGCTCTAGCCTTCTTCCCATCATGGCACTTGCATTCCAAAGTAATTTGAAGAAATTTTCATGTTCTGCCATGGATTTCACAACATGATGGGTAAGGCATCTCTTCCTGAATAAACCTCCTCTCCTTGGTTTTATCTTCCCAGATATTACATTTTGGTAAAATTGAGAAGGATATACATGAACTGTCAACTAAGGATCTTTCCAATGATTAAGATATTTTCATAATATCTTCAGCTATGTCACTCCAATCAATAGAAGTAACTAAATTAGTTATTTCTTTTGTATAGGTTCTGTTTAGATATACATGACAGTAGAATTCATTTTGATATAACTGTACAAACATGGACTATATCTTATTCTAGTTAGGATCCCATTCTTATGCATGTACATGATGGTGTATTCATTTAAGTAAATAGGAAATGTTTTTCAGATTCCTCCTGCTGTCTTTACTTTTCCTATCCCTTTCCCTTCCCTTCATGCCCTTTTGTCTAATCTACTGAATATATTTATTCTCCCCCTCTTTCCCCTTACTGTGAGTTAACTTCCACAAACCAGCAAATACAGTCAACTTTTGGTTTTGAGAGACCAGCTTATTTCACTTAGCACAATAGTCTGCAGGTTCAACCATTTACTTGCAAATGTCATAAAGTCATTCTTCTTTATGGCTAAGTAATACTCCATTGTCTGTCTATACCACAATTCCACAATTTCTGTATCCATTCATCTGCTAAATGGAATCTAGGTTGGTTACATAATAAAAATAAATAAATAAAATAAAATTCTCAGCTATTGTGTATTGAACTGCTATAAACAGTGGCTGTATCACCTCCCATCCCCCACAATTCCTTTCATCTACTCTATTCATTTTTCTTTAATTTTGATTAAATTCTCCCCTGTAACAGGTTTTTCTCTCCTCCTCCTCTTCCTCCTCCTCCTCCTCCTCTTTCCCTTCCTTCCTTCCTTCCTTCTGTCCTTTCTTCCTTCCTTCTTCCTTCTTCTTAGTTTTTCTCTCTTTTATTTTATTTTAATACAAGGTATTTAACCCAGGGGTTAAACCTGCAGGGGTGCTTGACCACTAAGCCACATCTCCAGCCATTATATATTTTAAGGTGATCTTAAATCTTTTAGATATAAACTGAGGAATAAATTAATTATTTCTTATGACTAATAGAAATTTGTCATGATATAATGTCAGGTCCACCCAATATATTTTCTAATTGAAAAAAAAAATGGTGAATCAAGAAAAAAAAAATTAAGAACAAATTATGGTAAACTGAATAAAATTATCTGGACAAACAAAGTTGTTTCAATAATTATATGTGGGGGTTGGGGTTGTGGCTCAGTGGTAGAGTGTGCACCTCACACGTGCGAGGTCCCAGGTTTGATCCTCAGTACCACATAAAAATAAAGAAATAAAATTAAGGTATTGTGTCAATTACTACTAAAAAATAAATTTTAAAAAATAATTATATGTGACTCTTTCTAGTACATTCAAAATATCAAAATGATTTTTTTTTCTTTTGCTTCAGAAGAGCCTCCATGTGCATCTCAAAGTTCTCCCCTTCTAGATGTTGTAGAGATCTCAATCCACAAAGTAGCTTATGAAACCAGAATAACTAAAGATTCAACAGACATTTTGTATCAATGATGATGCATTCCAAATTTTTGCAGATTCTGAATTGCTATTTCTTGTAATGTTTTACTTTTTTATTAATAGCACAGATCTACTTGAATATCTTATATCATGTAACATAGGAGAAGCAATAAATTATAATTTATTGCATTTACATAGAGATCATCCCATAGACATTGTCTTATTAATATTCAAAATTGTCCTCAAAAGTAGGTATAGAGGATTGTGCTGAACTGTGGTAGACCTTCAAAGAACACATGCACTCCAGCTGCCTTAGGTCCTCCATTTGAACTTGACTGGAAAAGGGCATTAGAAAGAAAAGCTAACAGCTGAAATTGAAGATGCCAGAATGAAGAGTTTAATACACTTCTTTCCAACACTAATGTAGGGTCCATGAGTTGGGGACTCTTTCTAGCACTGCCATATTTCTAGCAATTAAGAAGAATGTCTTAAAAATAGAAAGAATTCATTAAATTTTTACATGAATTTTGGAGCTATCTATTGTCACAGTAATAGATCAGACATGTCCTCTTTTCCTACTTTGATTATTTTACAATAAATGTAGGGAAATAGATCTATTTAAGTAGTTAAGGCAATTTTCCCCTCCACTTACAACTTTGCATACATAAAAATATGTGAATACAATTGTTATTAACCATTTTCATATTCTCATTATGATTCATTTTGACATAATTATAAATGCATGAAATATAATGTGCTCTAATTCAGTCTCTATTCTCTTGTAACCTCCCTCTACTTCCTCCCGCTATTCTCTTTGCTCTGCTCTACTGATATTTCGGCTATTTACTTACAGGTTCGTTGTGTCATTATTGTTTTAAATTAGTGTCTTATGGGTATATGTAATGGTGAAATTGACTATAGTATATTCATATATTATACATAGGAAAGTTAATTCACTTTCATTCAACTGTTTTTCCTTATCCCATCTCTCATCCCATCCCCCACAATTCCCTTCATCTACTCTATTGATTTTTCTTTAATTTTGATTAAATTCTCCCCTTTAACAGGTTTTTCTCTCCTCCTCCTCCTCCACCTCCTCCTCCTCCTCTTCCTTCCTCCCTCCTTCCCTCCCTCCCTCCCTTCCTTCCTTCCTTCCTTCCTTCCTTCCTTCTCTCCATCTTCCTTCTTCTTAGTCTCTCTTTTATTTTATTTTAGTGCAAGGTATTTAACCCAGGGGTGCTTGACCACTAAGCCACATCTCCAGCCATTATATATATAATTTTTAGGTAGAGTCTTGCTATGTTGCTTAGGACTTTGCTAAATTGCTAAGGCTGGCTTTTTAAAAACTTTTTCTTTTATTTCTTACATACATGACAATAGTGGAATGCATTACAATCATAATTATCCATTCACAACACCATTTTTCGTAACTCTGTGGGTGGAAAGGCTGGCTTTTAACTTGTGTTCCTCCTGCCTCAGCTTCCTAAGCAAAAAATTACAGATTTGTACCCGGCTCTTTTTAAATTTATTTTAGACTATTGTCCACATATCAGAAAAAAAAATTAACTCTACATTCTCTGGATGGGGCTTCACTTAGCATAATAGTTTACAGTTTCATTCATTTACTGGTAAATGACATACTTTCATTCTTCTTTATGGCTGAGTAATACTTCATAGTATGTATATACCATATTTTCTTAATCTGTTCATCTGTTGAAAGGAATCTAGGTTGTTTCCATAGCATGGTTATTGTAAATAGGGCTGCTATAAAAATGTATGTGGATGCATGCCCAAAGTATGCTGCTTTTAGATCTTTTGGATGTGTACCAAGGAATGGGCTAGCTAGGTCATATGGTGGTTCCCTTCCTAGTTTGTGAGGTATCTCCATAGTGCCTTCCAGAGCATTTCCACCAATTTGCAGTTCCACCAACAATGAATGAATGTACCTTTTTCTCCACATTCTTGACAACACTAATATATGTATTCTTGATAACTGTCATTTTTACTGGAGTAAAATGACATCTCAATGTGGCTTTGATTTGCATCTACCTAATTGCTAGGGATGTTGACTATTTTTTTTTCATATATTTGTTAGCCATTTGTATTTCTTCTTTTGAGAAGTGTATTTTTATTTCTCTTTCCTATATATTAATTGGGTTTGTTTGTGGGGTTTTTGATGTTGTTTTGGGGGTTTATTTTATATTCTGTAAATTAGTGTCCTCTTTGAGGAGCACGTGGCAAAACATTTTTTTCCACCAGGCTCTCACTTTGTGTTCTCTTTTTTTCTTCATTATGCAGAAGCCTTTTGATTTGATGGTATTCCATTTAATGGTTTTTGGTTTTATTTCTTGTGCTTTAGGGATCTTGTTAGGAATTTGACTTTCTTATACTCCAATAATGAATCCACTGAAAAAGAAATTAGGAAATCTATCCCATTCACAATAACCTTAAAAAAAAAAAAACCTGGGATTTAATCTAACAAAGAAGGTGAAGGACCTCTACAGTGAAAACTATTGAATGCTAAAAAAGAAAGTAAAGAAGACCTTTGAAAATGGAAGACCTTTTATGTTCTTGGATGTTGGAGTCTGTAAACAAGTCAAAATAACACCTGGCATTTTGCCAGGGGAATGTTAGAGTTCATAAACAAGTCTGGATGGTGCCTGGCAAAATGCCAGAGGGAGTGGTTTGAGAAGTAACAAAAGTGAGCCATTAAGTGTGGAGATTCCTGATTGGTTGACTGATGTATCTAGTTTATGCTAATTAGATAAGCTGTGTGGAATGTATAAATACTGCTCCTGTCCTGCAATAAACGGCTCCTACTCTTGCTGTATCAACGTACACAAGTTATTCGTCACCCCCCGGTTATTTTGCTGCAGCCAGACTGCGGCAGATGGTGGCCCCTACGGGGAGCCCCGGTTATTTTGCAGCCAGCCGGCCTTCTACACTTGGATGGGCAGAATTAATATTGTCAACATGGCCATACTGCCAAAAGAGTTATACAGAATCAGTGCAATTCCCATTAAAATAATAATGACATTCTTCACAGAACTAGAAAAAGAAATATTAAAATTCATCTGAGAAATAAGAGATCCAGAAGAGCTAAAGCAAATCTGAGCAAGAAGAATGATACTCAAGGTATCACAATACCAGACCTGAAATTATACCACAGGGCTTTACTAATTAAAACAGCATGTACCAACACCAAAACAGATATGAAGACCAATGGAATAAAATAGAAGGCACAGAGACAAATCCATGGAAATAGTTATCGGATACTAAACAAAGGTGCCAAAAATATACTTTGAAGAAAAGATGGTGTTTTTTAAAATGGTGTTAGAGAAACTAGATATCCATGTGTAGAAGAATGAAACTGGACCCCTATCTCTTACTCTGAACAAAAATCACCTCAAAGTGGACCAAGACTTAGGAAGTAGACCTGAAATTCTTCAACTTCTAGGAGAACATGGAGGTCCAACACTCCATATATTGGTACAAGAACCAACTTCCTTAGTAAACACAAATTTTTAATTAATTTTTACAAGTGAGTTAACAGTTTTAGGAAGCTAAAATTTGAGATTATTATTTTAAAAGCTCAGAATTAGCAATTGGAATGTCCTAGTTTCAATCTGTGTTCTGTACAGCATCTAAGTTTTAGTTCTTTTCTTTGTAATACACTACATTCCCATTTGGCTATTATGATTTCTAAAACCTTCTTTGAAAATATGTTCTTTACATGAAAATTCATTTGATTGGGTTGCTTCTTTAAATGGAGTTGTCATAATTAATCAGCATTTCAGCACTTCTTATATTTCAGTTTCTTTCGATAATGAATGTTAAGAAAGGAAGGGACTGTGAAAAGATACACTTAGAAAACATTTATTGGTCAAGAAAATTATCTGAAATTTGGCAAACATTTACATAAATCCCTAAGAGATAGAAAGATAGTGTCCATAATTTTGTGATTAAAATAATCCTTCGATCCTATTCCATGCAGGGAATTCACATAACCATGAAGGAATGATTTGAGGGTTCTGCATGGTAACAGACCTGAGACTTTGTGTAATTGGTTAAAATCATAAGAAAATGACATGAGAAAAATATGAGGAAGTGCTTCTCTGTCACACAGCAGTTCTGGAAGGGCTCCTAGAATGATGGAAATGGTTCCATTAGTAATGATGTTTACAAATCAGTTATGACTTGAATACATTCAAGAAACCTAAGGATGAGGCTGAGAAGTTGAAGCAGACATGTTACAAGCTGCTGACTGACACATAGTTCATTCAAAGTTACGCAGAGGGAAATTTCCTTGCAAAGATCTGCTTTTACCATGCATTCTGAGATCCATTTATAAAGTAACAAAGGGTCATAAAAAATGTATGGATACAGTCTTAGACTCCTTATAGATTATTGAGCATCAATTAGCTCTACACTGTATAAAGGTCCTGGTTGCTCAGCATTCACCAAAGTAGACTAATTTTTTTCTTTCTCTACATTCCAATGAACCTACTTTCTAGGTAAAATTATATATAAGGTAACTTTATTTTATAAAAAGGAACAGTGTTTAGAACACTTGTGTCCTCCATTACAGTTTAAACAAGGGGAAAAGACACAGAAGGCTGATGAATACTAGGAGAAGATCTTTTTTATTTTATGATTAAGTCTAATTTAAGAACATTTAAAACTCCAGTATATTTGGAAGATCTGTGACAAAAAAATATGAACACAGAAAAATAACCATGAGCATAACTGATTTAGAAGATAAAGTAAAATATGGCCTTTCAAATTCAAGTCAATGAAAATATTGATAACTGAAGTGGGTATACATACACAAGCCAGCCATTTTATAGATCTAGAATCACTGTTTTTAAAAAATCTCAGGTAGAAAATCAATGTTATTTCTAAAGCTCCATCTTGAAAATGCCTGCATCTCTATTGTCTAATGGATAACAGGTACTCAATGAAAATATCTGGAAAATTGAGCAAAAAAATTTCAAAGCTGACATAGAGGCAGTCATTGGTTTTATGAGCTAAATACATAAAATAATGTATCTGAATATTAGATCTGAACATCTGTGATATTTTATTTGATACAGATGAGTGAACATCACCTAGTAATAATCTCTTGTGCCTTTTGGTATTTGGATGATCATCTAAAAATATCAGCATATACCCCCTAGTCTCAGAGAGTGTGAGTCAATAACTCTGGGATGCAATTAGAACATCAGTACTTTCAAAGGCTACTCAAGCTACTGGGCACCAAGGATGGAGAACCACTGGAATCAGACTCAGCTGCCCATGCTACGGATCAGAAGTCATGAGCCTTTCTTATAAGCAGTAGATAGTCATTGTCAAGGATCCATTCCTGCAGAATCCCATAGGAAGCAAACCTTCTATAACAGTTATTCTACTACATTGGGGGGCATATTTGCTAAGGCAGACTTAATAAAGATGCTTTATCCAAGTCCACTTATTTATTTGGCAAATATATACTGAGCATGTGTTAGGTGTAGAGAGTTGGTACTGATAAGTTGATACAGTTAAGAGCCTGGTAGTCAAGACCACAGCTATAATAGAAATGGACCATCTCTATTCATGCCAAGGTACTAAAGTATAATTTAAGGGTCTCCTAAAAACGGCAACAACAAATCAGTGTATAATGGGAATATATAACTGGAGCTTGAATTAGGGCCCCAGGACAAGATCTTGGGAAGACCTGAAATTAGAGGCATTGGGTGGAGAGGATATTCCAGGCATGGGGACTGTATATGAAGAAGTATTAGAACTGGAAAGGAGTTTTTTGAGACTGAGTAAAGAGCAAAGGTGACTGTGGTTGGAGAATAAAAAGAAAATGGTTTTAGCTAAAGCTGGTGAGGTAGGTTCTGTGAGATCATGAAAATGGAGCTCTATTGTAGGTAAAAGATTTAACCTTTTGAACAATTTTCAATTCTGTCCAATTTTCCTAATCTCTCCATTCAACTCATTTCTCTATCACCAGCCTAATGAAAGACAGTACGTATCTCTCCTAATTACCCTATTTATCCTTTTACTGAAATGAGCATAATCCTTTAATAGTAAATAAAATTCAATAATGTCATGCTATTGCTTAAAACCTTAAAATAATTTCTCATTGAACAGGAAAATGTCCCTAGCACTTACCACTTGTCATGGGCTCTAATCATCTGACCCCTGCTCTCTCTTTCTCTCTCTGAAAGATCATCATGTCATTGCTGTTACTCTTCCACCTTGCGGCAGCCATGTTGAATTGCTTTCATTTGTTTCAATTTGCTACACTCACTCACAAAGGTGTTCTCCTCTGCCTGCTTGTCATGTGTAACTTAAACCCAATCATCTGAAAATTTAGACATATCTTTGTTTTTATTTTTTTAACTTTTATTCTACTTTTTTCTCTCAAGCAACATGTATCTTAAGCCCCTAGCACAAAATTATTAAGTTTACCTTAAGAAAAGATGAACACTCTAGAGATCCTTTAATTACAATGTATGGGTTGGTCACATTAATGTAATTTCTCAAAATAATTTGCATCAGGAAACTATAGTTTTAAACAGCAGATGGGTTACACTCTATATAATAATAAAGTTAATAAAACTGAAAAGTAGTTTGTGACATTGTTTTTCAAATAATGAAGGACTCTTTTCTGAGCTTCAGAAAAGATCAGAAACTGATGGGTAAGAAGCAGGCACCCTTCACACAGCTCTGTGAGCAGTGAAGTAGTCATTTACCACTTGCAACACTTAGCCACTTCCACAACTCACTCTGACAAATCTTACCACAAAACCACATGCTCCTACAATTGCTTGACAGAGGTTCAACTTGAAAAGGTTTCCTTCAATGTAGATTTTCTTTACATTTCCAGCTAGTGATAAAAGTAAAGCCTGTCACAGCCTGTGTGGGCCTGGCACTCGAGACACTTTGGAACCCAAATAAAGGACAAGGGGAGACATGGAAAATAAAAAATTTAAAAAAATAATCAGGAGCCAGAAAATAGGACAACCCATACAAGCTGTTCCCTGTGGCGGGGAACTAAATGACCCTTTAGGTGGTATTCTTTCCAAGGGGATAATCTAGTAGGCGCAGCCAAATGACAATGTTTGCTAAATAATAGCAGTGCTTAACATGTTAGGTGTGCCATGTCCCACGTTTTGAGGTGGTTATTGTGGGGGAGGCTGAAGCATATTCCTGGTAAGCAGTTGATCTGTAGAAAGAAATGAGTCAGCAAAAAGGCCAAGTTACTCTTTGAAAGGTGTCTGGACCAGTTAAGGAATGTAATGTTCAAAGCGATGCTTCATTTCCAGAGGGAAGATTGGTGGACTATAATTGAAAAACAGGGAGGATGCAGTCATCAAGAATGTGTGGCCTTAGAGGTTGAAGGATGGTTCAGGTGAACATAAGCTCTCTTGGCTGATTGGGTGTCCTGAATTCGACACAGATACAACTACCACGCTTAGGTCTGAAAGGTCCACTCCAGTTGGTAATAGGAATGAAGCTGCATTCACCTCCCAGGCTGGCTGAGCACTGTGGCTCAGCTCCTGGAAAAATCAAAGACTGTTGCCACAAGGACTTTGGCAGCTGTTAAAGCCAATCATGGAAGTAATTATGGGACAAGGAGAGTTGACTTGATCAATTATCCTCATGTGTATCTCATTCCTTTCTGAGCTGGGCTCTTGAGTAATTATGATTTTGCTACCCTGCTGCACCCTCCTGGCAGCCCGGTGCTCACACCCAAGTCAGTACCCTACTACAGCTTTTAGTGCTTTGCATTCATCTTTCTTCCAAATGAAATATATGCATTCAACAGAGACCTCTCTGCCACGTTTTTAAAGACTTAACACTGAATAATGAAGTTCCTCTAGCAAGGATTAGAGAAAGAAAGGCTAGATAATAGCACAGTTCCTGTAATAAGATTGGCTGGATGTGCATCTGTGGGATCATGTTCAGCACCAGGTGGCCTCGACTTCCCTATCGGTAAAAATGGGAACAATAATAACATCACTAACTTCATTGGGTCATGAAGATTGAAGGAGAGACCACAGGCAACATAACAGCATTGAACAGCAGTGTTCAATATAAAGTAGGCTTTTTTTTTTTTTTTTTTCCTGGTGGTGCTGGGGATTGAACCCAGGGCCGTGTGTATGCAAAACAAGTACTCTACCAACTGAGCTATGTCCCCAGCCCCTAAAGTAGCTTTGAAAGGCATCTTAGCAATTACTGCTTCTCAGCATTCCTTAGGCATCATGGAATTTTAACAGCTACTTATCCAATGTGGGACAAGAGATCAGACCTAAGAGAAGTAAACACATCTTGAATACCCCAAACCATATAACTCTATCTTTGAACTGCCTATTATGTGACAAGGAGTTAAAACTTCTGAAATCCTGAGTGTCCAACCACCTATAATTACATTTCTTACAGAATGCTTATTTACTTTTCAGAGCAAAGCCTCCAATAATGACCTGAAGATAACAGCTGAAACCTCACTGAATTCATATTGTTGTCTCCCACATTCCTTATGGTTTTACAGTACTAAAATTTATGATTTCCTCTTTTATTTATTTTTTCTTCCTTTTTCCTTTTGGTGTTAGGGATGGAACCAGGGGTGCTTTACCACGCACCAGTTATATTCCCAGACATTTTTATTTTGAGACAGGGTCTCACTACATTGCTGAGTCTGGCCTCGAATTTTCCGACCCCCTGCCTCAGCCTCTCCAGTACCTGGGATGCCACAGTGCATGTCAAAATGCTCAGCTTGATTTATTTTTTTAAAGTAACAATTATATGATTTTAGTTTACTTGGTTTGGGTAACACTATCCCCTCTTTTCTGCCTTCCTCCCACTCTCCCCTCTTCACGTATTAAATGAAGTTTCCTCTATGTGTATTATGAATGCACATCAGTTAGTTCACTGAAGTGTGCATGACAAAAGGCAAATACTTTTTTTATAATTAGACTTAAATAAAACCAAATAGTCATTGAATAAAATAAAAACACATTTAAATCGTTTTTTCTAAGTTATAAACACAATGAGATCTGAAATAATTATTGTTAAATAAATTACATATTTTATTGCAGACTGTCCTATTTTTGTAGTGATATGATGTGCAACAGAATTTCATTTGGTTGAACAAAGATTCTGAAAAGCAATCTAACTTCTACTATTTACTGTGTGATGCTAGGCAAACCACTCGGGTTCTCTGTGTCCTATTTACATTATGAGTCATATGAGGATAATAAAATTACTTTGCTTATACAGTTATTTTGAATGTTTTAAGATCCATCCTGTTATTGACTTCTAGTTTCTTACCACTGTGGTTGAAAGCGATACTTGGTATTATATCCATCTTAAATTGGTTGAGACTTGATTGGTGACTTCATATACCTAAGCTATAGAATCTTCTGTGAGAATTTGAGAAGAACATGGGTGCTACTGGGGTTAGATGGACATTATAGGGTTACTTTGAAAGTGCATTGAATTAATTTTAACAAAGTGCTCAGAACAGGGTGTTACAAAAAGCAAGAACTTTATGTTTCCTTACTAATTCAAAATTACAATAAATTCCAGTAAGGTAAGCTTCATCCAGTACAAAGAGACCGGCTTTTAAAATTCTGATTTAAGTCTTCCAAGGTGTCTGATTAAAAAAATATATAACCAGGAGATAATTGTATGTGTGCATGCATGTGCACATGTGTGTGTGTTTATGTGTGTCTATCTTGGCTCCTTCTTTAATATAGCAATGCTAGTTCACACTCCATTTAGCTAAATAAAAGATGTTTACACTTCCTTTAAGGCTGTTGCTCTTCCAGTCCCTCTGGCAGCAGATGTAAGAGAATAACATCCTGTTTTGCATGGCCAAAGGTTCCTGGGCTGCAAGAATGTTGTGCTAAATGTACTTCAAGAAATAAATGGTAGCCTGCTGTCACAAAGGCTGTGTGGTGTTTGAGAGAAGTTTAGTCTTCCCCTTTCGATTTTCCACATAGCTAGCTATTATTCTGAGACATTCTTGGATTTCTAGAGTTAGCCAAGCAGCTTCAGGAACTGGCAACTTTCATAAGGCTCAACTGACTGTTTTTGTTCCGTTACCAACAACTCCAGTGAATACCTTTGGGTTTTGGTGACAAGTGGAATAATTGATTTCTGTATTTACAGTGGAAGCCGCATTGGACATTTTAATGTATATGTATTTTGTAATTTCACAGAAGGAATATCTAGGAGGGTTCAACAAAAATTAAAGACTCGCTATGTGACTTACCACAACCTTTTTCCATTTCTCAGTGATTTGGTGTTAGGCACAAGCAGCATTTCTTTTATTTTTATTAAGGATATTGAAGTAATATGATTTCTCTGGGCTAACCCAAATTCCTTCAAACAATTTTAGAAAGGAGAGACAGGGAAAGGGCAGTTAGTTCTCTTCACAACAATCATCTATTAAAACCATCCCTAAACTCAGTGGTTTATGACAAATATTTAACTTGTCAGTCACAATCCACAGGTCTTCAAAGTTGGGCTGATCTTGCCTAAGCTTAGTTTGATTTGAATCCAAGATGTGGATTTGGTTCAGATCTGCTGCACATGTCTCTGATCTTCTTTGGGTCAACAGCAATATCTATTTAAGGCATGTTCTTCTCAAACTAAAAAGCAGGAGCATAAAACATGGGCTCAATAATGCAAGCACATCTCAAGCTTCACTCCATGCCCTCCTCTTACAACCAGCTGCTAGACATCAGCCAAGGAGTGGGAAAGTACATTCTCCCCACCATGAGACCATGGAACTAACTTGGGGACAGAAGAGAAAGCTGGTGAAGAGTGGGGAGTGAATATCTGCTGGAAATAATCTGAATGACTGTATGAATAAACCAGTGGATAACCAACTTCATTTCTAAAGTAAGAAGTACCAGGATGACTGACCTCTGGGTCTCAGTAATAATTAGACTTAGCTTTAAGAAGTATAAATACGTGTGCTCAGCACTCTTTAGACATTCAGACACAAGATGGGAGTATCATCTCTCCATAATTCCCTCCTTGGTTCACTATGAATGCTGCTCATGAATAGGTAGAACAGGAAGAAGTTGAAACAAGCATGGATAGAGACGTATGTGCACTGGCGGGCAGGGAATCAGAACTTGGATTTATCATGCTAAATGATGTAAACATCAACAAGGAGCACAGGTAGAGTGACCCCGTGGTCTACTTGGTGGAAAGCCTGTAAAATCAAGGGTCATGAGCAGTCACAGCTGCTTCCAGGCACACTGTGTTCTGGGCCCCATGTGGGCTCATGCCTGTGAAAAAGCAGAGGCCAGGAAGAAGTGGAGAGTCTCTGAACCGACTTATGGAAATTATGGGGGAGAAAGGTAGAGAGAATCTCCATATTCTAGAAGTCAACTCATTTCTCTTTGATTAAGGAAACCAGCTCATATCTCTTTATCCTGATGAGCCAAGGAGCCACAGAGCCTAATATTCTTTATTGGTTTTGATTTTCAACACCTTCAATTTAGTATGTCATATAATGTAGATTTGAATATAATCTATACATGAACATTTACATATGACACCAAGGTTCAGAGACTCAGATATCCTGAGTTCAAATTTTAGCCCTCCCATAACCACTCATACATTTCACTCATCTTGCAAGTAAAAATAAAATAATAACAATGTTAGCTTATCTGGTTGTTGGAATGACTCAATTATGTAAAGCAAAGGAAAATAATGCTAAATTAAGTACATATACACAATTTATATTAAGGTTCTCAGACACATTAAGTCTAACGTGAATATTCAAGAGGGAGATGAATTATGTGAAAAAGAAGAAATTTGGATTCACACAGATGTGCATTTGAATTCATACTAGTTATGTAATACTGCACAAGTTACTTAATCTCTTAAAATATAGATGCATATAGAAAATCCATTTTATAAAATGTGGACAGTCCTTGAACATAATGCTAGGTTTTCTCATGTCATATGTGAACAGGATTATTAATGAATTTGTTTTTTGATGATGTAATTATAATATATAGAGCATGTGTTTTAATTAGTAGATACCATAATTCAATTTCTTAATAACAGTCCTCTGGCAGCTTAAACAGAACCCCCATAGGGGGCATACATAGCAATGAGGAAGTGTGAAAAACAGTGATTAAACATCCCTACTTTGAATATTATCATCACAGATGCATTTCTGGTTAAGATCATTCTTATCTAACTTAGATAAGGTATCAGTCATATAATTTTCTCCTCTAGGTCCTACGTCAATAAAAAAGACATTTATTTGTGCAACTTGCTCTTTTTTGTACTCCCCTAATCCTTGTGCCTAAATAGAAAATGTAATAATAGAGGGGAAAAAAAACACATTTTGTTTTTTAATGGAAGTGAATCCATCTTTTGTCTGGATTTAATCCCTGTGAACTCTTGGGTGATCACCTGCTTTTTCTTTCTTCTGCCAGGTAATCATGCTCTGGACTTGTCCATTGGGTTTTTGCCAGGAAGCCACTTCTCCATGTCCCCTAACTGTCTCTTTGCTCTGAGCAGTGGCTCTGTTCTTCACTGAGTGCTTGTGATGGCAATCCTCATGGGGACACTTCTTGTTAAAGAGTCAAGGGCTATGGCCTGAAGGCTCTAGTCCAGGGGCTGTTTATAAGGAGGTATTTGATAGGACAACCAATAATTGCCTGGAGTGCAGTAGAACTGTATGGTTTGATGTTGTCTTAGGATTGAAACATCACCAATGCTGCATTTGAAGCAGACTGGGGCCTTGAAGAAGACGGGGGTCTTTTTTAGTACTTATTCTGTAAGGTAGAAAGAAAAACTGCTAGAGGGGGAAAAGAAAACAAGCTAAGGGGGATGGAAATAGAAAAGATACTGGAATGAATCAGACGTAACTTTCCTATATTCATATGTGAATATAGGACCAGAAAATCTCCACATTATGTACAACTGCAAAAATGGGTTCCTAATTAGAATAAGTTTTACTCCATGAATGTATAATATGGCACAATACACTCTACTTTCATGTATCTAAAAAGAGTTTAAAAAGAATTAAAGTTTAAAAAAAAAAGTTTGTATGTAGATCACAGTAAAATAATCCTGGGAGGATTACAGGTGAATCTTGCAAGATCACAGATGCTTTGTACTCTTACAATGGCTTTGTAATTTAACTATCATATTTGGACCTACACAAAGGTGAATATGTAATATGGATAAGGTATATCTTTAGTGTTCAGTAATCACATTTATTATCAGATAATGCACATTATTTGTGTTTTGCATTTTGAAAAGGCATACAAAGTACTGAGTAAAAGAATTCATCAGAAGTGTTGACAAGATTTTTAATTCCTTCTGTTTCCCCTGATATTTTTCTTAAATAGAATATGTAAGCAATGCAACCCATACGTAAAACACATCTCAGTTTATGTTTATTCTGCTTTTTATTGCACATTTGAAAATTAATAATTCAATGTTCTAATATTAGCTGTCATCTTAGCTGTGATAAAATTAATAATTCATCAAAATGATATCAAACAAATGGTGCCTTTTTTGTTCTGGATGAGAAATAGTCCTTTCGGCTTTGAGAAACTACAATTGGTGAATTTATTTCTTTTATTTTGGGTCAAATAATATTTAATCATTTAAGCTATAATTTTAATGTTTTCATTTTAAATATAGAAATTTGCATATATCACAATTGATGCTAAGAAAGCAACTTTCCTCATGTTGCAGAAGGTTGTTTCTACCCTTTTTTTGTATCTTGGCAGATCAGTCTTCTTCAGAAAACCCACAAGAAAAGAGTCATGTTTTGGAAAAGTTGAATATAAATGAAATGATTTCTTCTTTGGTTCTGGATGAAGCACTCTTTGCCTTTTACAGGCTCAAGTTCACTGTATAAAATAAGAGTGATGGGTGCAATAGTCAGAGGCTCTGAACATTTTTTTTTCCTGAGTAATAATATATTTTCCTTGAATCTATTTGACTGTATTTTAAGTTAAAATAATATGATCTTAAAGTGAAGTATTTATATTGACTTTAAGACTATGATCTTTTAAAACACATGCTTTCAATAGTTTTTAATTTATTTAAGGACAGAAGTTTGTGTCTTTCTACTTTATAGTTATTGCGTTGGACTTCCCAGGATTGCAGTTGGAGTGACAGGGAAGCACGTTTTTAAAGCTGGCTTGTTCAATTCCCACATTTGTTCTTGGAGTCCGTAGTGATATTGCACAAAAACAACACAGCTTGTATAAAGACCTGAGCTCTCATCTCCACTCAGCCTGATTTTATTGGCTACCTTTGTAAAATAGGGGATTTATAATATACTAAAAGCTGTTCAAGGTCCCACCATTAAAATTCTGTATTTTGACTCATGCAAATCTTACTGAATCTTGATGTAACATATTTATGTATGGTAAAGAACAATACTGTGTGCCCTGGGCAAATGTGAATGAAGTGTTACTACTTGCCTTTCCCCCCCGATTTGACCCTGTTTATATTTGTTTCAGTGCTAACTTGCCCAGCATCACTGTGGCTTGGAGCCATCGGGTTGTTGTTAAAAGTGGAACACCAGCCCAGTTTTAGAGAGTCTGATTCAATGAAATGAATGTAGAGCTCAGAATTCACATTTTAAGCACACAGAATTGTTACAAGTGGTCCCCACATGGTAACCATCTACCCTGGCCTCACTAGAGAGTCCCAGCTGTGCTTCTAATATTAATAGGAAACAGGGCATTAAGAGTACCCTCTTTAACTCTTAAAAATATTTTGATTTAGATGATAATAAAAGGGACGTCCTACCCACAGACCACACTTCAAGGAGCACACAGGCATTGCCTCTCAGTGGAGTGTGACTCCGGAGTTGGAAAGCAGCAAGTCAATGTGTACTGGATCAGGCTCTTAATGAGAGAGTCCTGCACCCTGAATGGTGGTCCTTCTTCTCCTCTTCTCCACTTCTCCTGGCCATTTTACTCTCAAGTTCCCTGAGTTCCTTATTTTTTTCTTCATGCATTCAAACCTTATTAATTTGTGCTTGATTATTCACATAAGTTACTAGCACTCACACTAAAGTACAATTTTTCAGTGAGCCTACAAACCTATAAGAAGTTGTTTATTTACTTCAAAGGGAATCAGCTATGTGCAAAAAGACGCTGATGAATCTGTCAATGGGAACAAAACAAAAGAGGATATATTAAAAACAGAGAAATTTAGTCTTCCGTCTTTTCCTCCCACTTTTCACAAATTAAGTAGGTGTTTTCACAGCAAGGAGAAGCAGTCCTAAAAGTTTTCCCTCCTGATTGAATAGAACACATGTCATTTATCACAAGATTTTATTTAAGGATTATTTTTCATCACATATTGAGTTCCTATTCTATGCAGGTTTTTCTGTCCCCTCAAAACCCCATGTTAAATTTTAATCACTGCAGTGACAGTATTAAGAGATGGGGGGACTTTCAGAGGTGATTAGGCCATGAAGGTTTTGTACTCATGACTGGATGAAGGCCTTATCATGGCGGTGTGTTAGTTATCACTCGAGTGGGTCCTGATACAACATAAGTTTGGCAAGATTGCTTCTCACTGTCTCAAGGGTGCTCACTTGCCTCCTGCCTGACTGTGCTCTTCCGTTTTTCCATATATATCATGCAATACAAAAGCCTTTGCTAGATTCCAGGACCCTGCCTTTAGACCTCCCAGCCTCTGGAACTGTGAGCCAATATAACCTCCACTATATATAAAATACCCAGTCTACAGTACTCTGTTAAAACAACAGGAAATGAACCAAGACAGAAGGTAATGTGTTAAAAGTGCTATGAAGGCAAAGAAAACAGTGTCTATTTTCTTGAAAGGACACAATTTGTTATAAGAAGTAGACATAAAATAATTGTGTAGTTGGAGTCATATGCAAAACTCTGGGAATATACAAAATGTTTAACTCATTCCATTTTCATTCTAAAAAAATTCTAAATTTATCTTTTTTCTTGGATATATAGGTAATAGATCATTTTGTCTGGGAATTGATTAGAACAAATTCTAGTTGAAGACAATAGTGGTATATTCCAGAAATGAAATTTTCATGAAGGTTTCATTCAACTTCAACATTTGTTGAAGAACGTCATAAGTGCAGATCACACTGTTTGGTGCTGGAGGTAATAGCAACGTCACATACGTAATGCTTCCTGCCCTCAAAAAGCCGAAGACATTGTAAGTAATATGGAAAGTAGGAGGTTGTACATGTAAAAAGAACAATCTAGTTAGCACAATGTGAGATTTCAGGCAGATACCTACCCTATAGGCTAGAAATAAATGTGAACTTGTAGAATATTGGAGGTATATTTTGTCTTAGACTTTAAATATAAAGTCTCATGGATTTCTCTGAATATGTTTTCCTGTCATAATTTTTAAACCAAATTATTTGTTTCTAGAAATGCTCTGATTAAAGCAACACGTGATCTGTTCATCTCTTCTCTGTTCTCTTTGATTTCATTTGTAACTTTGAAATACGAGGAATATTGATCAGTTCTCCTGATGTGACTACATCTTGTATCCCTTGGCCCCTTGCACATGCCGTGCAATATGCCAATTCCTGTTTTACAATGCAAACCTCTCTAATTACACCTTAATGTTTGGTATGTTCTGTCATCCCAGAGTAGATGAGGTAAGAACCTGGAGGAGAGAGACAGTCTCTTTTATTTATTTATTTATTGGAATTTTTTCTTAAATGTTTCTCTACTTAAAGGTGGACATCAATAGATGTTGACCAACTTTCTGTTGTCTGGAACTGATTTGGGGTCAGAGATTTGCTCTTCCTATTGGGAAGTCTTAAGAGTATCAAGCCTGTGACTACAGAAAAACTATGTATTTTTTAATTAAAGGTTTATGAGTCTATCATATTTCAGGTGGTTTGGTACATGCACTATAAAGATGAACAAGATAAAAGTAAGTTAAGCAATTATAGCTTCTGACATTTGGTTTAAAAAATCAAGCAAAATTCAACACAGATACTCTCTCATTAGTTTCTTTTTTAGTCTGTGGTAGATAAATAAAAGCTAAAACAAGGAAAGAATTTTAATAACTAATAATGCAAACTGATTGAAAATCATCTGTCTTGTGGAGACAGAACAATATATATTACGTAACCTATTTTCTCAGGATTACTATTCAGAATTCTTTCTTTTTTATACCCTTAGGGGAAGTAATATCTGATAATACTTGAAACTGACAAGTTAAATTTGCTAAGGAAATTTCAAAATTGGAAACTTTTTGATCAGATGTTTCCTTTTCCTATCAACCTTGCTCTTATATTGAGCTTTATTTTTTTGTTAGTATCAAAATCTATTGATTCACAAGATAAATATTGACCTGACCTTGCCTTCACCTCAGTTTATATCTACTTCTTAAGTCAATAAATCTAGAAACTGATCTGACAGCAGTCAATATTAGTTTAAAATTCTTAAACTAACAGCTTTGCTCTAAGGTAATAATTCAGTATTTTATAGTTTCTGCCTCAAAGAAATAAAAAAGCAATGTGACTTACCAAAGTGTTGGATAAAGCCATTATTGTGTCCTTTGGTTCCAAAAACAAAAATCTCACTCAGGCCAAAAAATATCTGTAATGCCTATACATCTTCTAATCCTTGACTGGAAATATTTGAAATACCTGGTTGTGCTTTCTGTTAGCAAATTAAACAACAGTGTCTTGCTTTGATTCTAATTATAATTAAGCCATATAATTATTCTCCAAATGACTGATGCTTGCTATTGGTCTCAGGTCCCCCTAGACTGAATTTTACCTGAAGGTATAATAAATAGAGTCAACAGCCTTACTGGACTTTGCAAGTTAAAGGCAATAATACATTTGTTACCTCATTTATCAGTGTGTTTTTATCTTTTCCAAGTCTAGGAGGTACAAACCAGGTCAAGATTTGCATATTTTATACTATGCATGAAAGAGGTCAGCTTAGGGGCCTGGCCATGACTGATGCAATGTGCTCTGCGATTTATTACTTTTTTAAGGCCAGAGTACTCATCTTTTACTACATGTTTTCCAGTGCTTTGGGGGACGGATGACATACTCATACTTCACAACCCCATCTGCCAACATGCTTTAAAAAAGAAAAAAATCCCACTTTAATTTTAATTTTACAAATGACGAATGGCTCATGGGTAATTTAGTTACAAGTAAGTTGTGCTTAAAACTGTGTTTTCGAAATAACCAATACTTGAGGTGTTCCAAGAAATATATTATAATATTAAAATATACTTAATCAGACAATCATTTAGAGATTGAGTCTAAATATCATGGAAATGAATGAGCTTAAAACAAAACAAAACAACAACAAAAAATACCTTACACAGTTCAATTTCTTAATTAGTTAAAAAGCATGTTACTATAGGACATGTGAACAGAAGTTATTAATGACTTATTAAAAATTTCATCCATTCTTAACAAATGACCACCTAACTATAGACAAATCATGCAAATTGGCCATCCCCTACAAGAAAGACACTAATACTTGAGGAAATACTAGCATCTAACTCAAAATCACACTACCGATATGGATGCCAAGCTAATAAACCTCCCATTAAATTCTGAAGTTTTTGAGAACAGATATTATGCCCTCTTTGTATTTGTATATTATGTATATGCTTGCATAATATTCTTTGCATACATGTGATTCTCAATAAATTCTTACATTTAATATAACAAACTTATGCCAATAAGTTGTATACTACTTTAATCATTCTTAGTGTCATTTAATCAAACATTAGCTCTAGATTTGAAAGAAACTTGGAAAACAGTAGGTATTTATGTATCTTGATTATGAAATGATATGTTTTAGGACAGTATAAATAGCGCCCGGAACATAAAGACAACATGTATAGGTAAGCATTGGAATTATAGAGTTTGATTATTCTTTTGTTTATTAAATTTTAATCCCACTGTCTCATAACTTGCCATTTCTTTTTATCCTGCACTATTTCTTATCATCTATTCTATCTCCATGATGCTGTTTTTATTTGATTTAGCATATGAGAAATAGAAATCATAATACATAATTGGGAAAAACTTGTTAAGATAAAGGTGTTTTCAGATTATCAAAATGTAATTTATAATAATTATGTAATGGCCAAATTCTGATAGAATTGTGATATTTTGTTTACTTTTGGTACTAATAACTCATGTCCAAAAGAATAAAAATAGTTCAAGGGAACCCTCAACTAATTATTCAGCTCTCTCCTCTCACACATTTAAGAAGCTAAAAATGGTTAGAGAGAGACAGTTATTTCCAGAAAGCTGGCATTTGAAATTCAGCAAAATGAATTCTCCTCTTACCTAGGATTCTTTATATTTTTTGTACTTAGTTTTGGTTAGCAGAGAGTGCTGCTTACAGTATCTCTCATTTGTGTAAGTGAAAAATAACTATGTTTTTATTACTTAAAATATTACAAAAAGGGACAATATGCTAAAAATATGCAGTGAACAAATATCATCTGTACAGACTGGAAGAGAACCTTCATAAATTAACCTTATTAGTGCATTACTGTAAGCGAATGCCAAAAAAGCTCCTAATTTGCATTAAGATAGATTTTTCAGGTTGGCTGCATGATTTAATTAAAGAAAAGATTAAGAATCATTAAACAAGCTGCTCTACCTTGCAATAACAGAATTCATATCTGATTCAGGTTAACGAAAACACAGATGGTGATTCAGTAACTGTTGAGTTGCTGTAACAGAATGAAAATGATCCCATTAGTTCCCTGGAAATGTGAGGGAATTTGGAAATTAGTATGCAGATACATTGTATGGTGCTAGACAGCTTGGTCTGCTCGGATCATCGCTGATTATACTTTGTTTGGGTTGGCAACACTGAACTTAATAAATGAAAAAATGTTCCAGTATACCACAGTTGGAAACTGTTCAAGGTTGAAATAGGTGTGCAGGCTTTCAAAAGGAGAGAGTTAAGTAAACAAATGTCAATCAATTCAGAGCTGGCAACTTTTTATTTCCTTTAAAGAATATGTCTGTTCTTGAGAAGCAAGTGTCATAAAAATGGAAACCCTTTACTGGATACATATGTCTTGTGGTATTTATTATTACAAAAGTATTTTAAATGCATAGTATCAGTTGGAAGAAGATGTGCAAGCATGTTAATAGTTTTCTTTCTGGCAGAAATAGAAAAATTCAGTCACTATGAGGATCATTATATTTTTCACAAAAAGAAATCAATATAATTCTGATGGAAAATGTTATGACAGGATAAAAAAAAGTGTAAGTATAATGGCTATTGAAAGTTTAAAGGTGTCAATAAGGACCACAAAGTAATCCTCAAGGAGCCTTCTGGGAAAGAATGACTTAAACAAGTAGCATAGTCAATCACTGCAGCTGACAGAAAGAGCCATTTTGTCAAGAGCTCAACTGCACAGGCAGCCTCCATTTTTAACACCTGGTTCATGCCATCCGCCTGAGTGCTCAGTGTCTGACCCTTTGGAACAAATCTCAGGGAGAGTGCAAAAGACACAGGCGAACAGAGGTCCTCCAAGGCAGGAAGCAAATGACCCTCTTCCGTTTACTGGTTACAATAAATCAGACACAACAAAGTGTGGTTTAAAGTCTAGTTTGGTCATATAATTTTCCAGCAACTAACTTAAAGGCCAGAACATTGATCATGTGTAAAGTTCAGGGGTTCCAATGAAAATGAAGGTCAGACATTCTAGATTAAAATGTTCTTCTTATTGTGTGTTACAATCTCTTCAGAGCGTGTTATACCAGGGACTTCATCCTACATGTGCAACACTTTGAAGCATAAGAAACATGAATTGATATCATGTGGTCTTGGATAACACAGGCGACCAATCTGATGATTCTAATCTCATGGAAAATGTAACTGGTGTTCAGGGTTAACCCCAAAAAGCTCTCCAGCAATTTGCCTTTCTATATTAGTATTCATTTCATTAAACTGCTTAAAAGGGAAAATATATCACCTTTTTTTTTACCCAAACTTACATACTAAAACTTATATTCTCCAATGCATAAAAGCTTCAATACTTGGCCACATTTCAAAGTACACACTTTGTTACAAACATGAGTGTCCAAATTACATCCCCATAGTCCATGACAACAAGCCCCTTTTATGGCTCTCAAACTAGATCCCTAAGGAAATCCTACTATTGAGAAGAAAGGCTACAAAATATTTTTCCACAGTCAGGATACAAATTCAGTATGTATGATTATAAAGTCCATAGTATACCTTGTTTCCTCTTAACCACAACTTTATCTGATCTGTCTTTAAATTTTTGTTGTTTGTTTTAAAAAATGTCTCCCTGATTTCCCTAAGCACTGTATTAAGAAAGACATTGAGTATATGAATTGTGCATGCAACATATGGTACTATTTTAAGTTTATGCTCAAGAAAGAAACTAGATCAAGTTATTTGCCACTACAGTATAGTATTGTCATTGTTAGAGCCCTAATGGGAGCCACCTTCACCTTGAATGTCACTTAAGTTGCATTTAAACTTGGTTATCTGACGATTTGCACTCAGGCCCTTTCCCCAATATTCAATAATGCTTTCAACTAGATTTTTTTTTCATGTAACCTGCCAGTTTTATTGATTATGTTCATGTTTGAACATTTTCTGGGAAGGTCTGAAGGCAACAGAACAGAGGTTTTGGAAAGAGTTATGATACATAGCTATGTTGTTATGCTATTTAATATTACTTAACCTATTTCCTTTATAACAACAGCCTATGTTGTGGCAAATTGGTAGTTACTTTTTTATTGTTGTGAAAGCTGTTTATATGTGTTGCAATATTAGCTCTGTAATGACCTGGAAAAAATTTGATCTGTTAAAAAATATAATAACATAAACGAAAGAAACAGTAGGCACCTTTATTTTAGAGAATATTTCAAAATATGATTCTTCATTATAAAAATTTAATTCCTAGCAGATATAACTTATTTGGGCCACAGAATCAAATATTCACCTACTTACTTACTTTATTTATTTATTTATTGTACCAGGGATTAAACTCTGGGGCCCTTAATTGCTGAGCTACATCTGCAGCCCTTTTTAAATTTTTTAGTTTTAAGACAGGGTCTCCCTAAGTTGCTTATGGCCACACTGAGTTGCTGAGGCTGCCCTCAAACTTGCAATAGTCCTGCTTCAGTCTCCTGATTCACTAGGATTACAGGCATGTGCCATTATACCTGGCTCACCCATATTTTAATTAAAAATGTTTATAGATGTACTAAGGCAACTAGATATTTCTTAAATTTCATGAACCTGTGTTATAGTCAAAGCTTATTAAAATTAAAGTATAATTTAAATATTGATTACTTAATGAAATTTAAATAGAAGCAGAAAATTCTTAGTTGATGTGCATTTATTTCTTATTCCTTAAGTCAATATTATCAAGTTATCTACTGTACTCCATATGATACTTTAGAAAATATCACAAGATTTGCATTATGTATCTATACTGTCCTATATATTGTTTTAAATTCATAGATTATAAAATCAAATTTTAATTTACCAAAGTTGTTATGGCTAAATAATACTTGAACACAATGCCTTTATACCAAAATCCATACTAAAGAGGAATCAAATTTCCCACTGGAAAGATCCTTTGTTTACTTATTTCACAACCAATATACTAAGGAATATGTTTACTTATAATAATCTAATGATTATTTCCATAGAATGATAGGAAAGAGCTTTTGCCCTCAGATGAAAAAGCCAAGACTCTATGTAGATTAAGAAGACTCTGAGCTACAAATTCTCAGAAGCCCAATTAATCTAATTACCTGTCCTTGAAGAAAGTTTGGTCTAGCTCTTGTCCAGAGTAGAGCCAGCATTCTCCATGTCCTGGTTAAGACTGACCTACTCTAAAATGAAGGGAATCCATCAACCACAAAGGTAGACTTTAAAAGGAAACAGTGTGTGGAAGAGAAAAAAATGTTCAAAGAATGAATTATACTTTTTAAGTAGATGGGAGCACGGAAATAGAAGGGGCTTAATACGAAATAAATAAATAAATAAATAAATAAATAAATAAATAAATAAATGTGAAATAAAATAATTTTTTAAAAAATTAAACTGAAAAGAAGAGGGATGAGGCTATGAGATAACAGACAGGACATGCTCTGATGGTGAACATGCCAACTTTACACTGATATGAACCCAGAGTTGTTTTCTGCTTCTCTTTTCTCCAATAATCATTTCATCCCATCCCTTCCCCCTATCTTCTCATGGAAATAAATGGAGTCAACTAGGAGTACCCTTCCACGAACAAGCTCATCATGCAATCTCCCATCCCATACTCTAGCTTTGGAACACATGGGAGGACCTCCTCATCATTTAGGCCAGACCATTGTCCAATGGGCAAAAAAGGACAATGAAGAAAATAGCAATAATCCTTTTAAACAAACTAAAGCTGATTCAAACAATCCCTGATGTCAATGAATTTCTAAAACATCAACAGAGTTATAAAAATTCCTTAGTCATTTGAGGTACTGTTTTCTTCGTAATTATAATTCCCTCTGGGATCAAAAAAAGGAAATGTGGGCCCTTTTATGCATACATTTTAGGTTCTGTCTGTTTAGGGCATCCTGAAGGACCAACCAAAAATTCAATATTTCCTTTCCATGTTGCATCATATGCCTTTCTATATATTTACTGATCAAAAAAAAATTTCAAAGAATCTATAGAAGCAATTCTTCAGTGAAATAAGATCGGCTTCTTGGGTTATGTAAATAAACCATCAAATTGATAAATCATGAATGAAGTGAACATGAAAGATGAAATGAAATTCAAAAATTTGTTATGATAGTATCTGTCTTAAGATGATGTTGTAGCAATTAGTACACATAAAAAATCATGCAATACATATTATTAGTTACATAGGTAAAGGTAACTGATACGCAATTGTTTCTAAAGATGTATAAATTAGTCATGTTCCTAGGATAACACTGAAGAAAGGGTACATTTTCAACAAACATGGAAAAGGCTTTTCACACCATTAGTTTCATCGTTTGGTTCACCTTACTAGATATTATAGCATTAAGATATATGGACAATTCAATTAAAGCGGAGAGAATTAGAAAAATGCTTCCTAGAAATATTGTTTGAATTGTTGAAAAACTTCTACTTAGTCCACAGGAAACTATTGTGAATACAAAATATAGCTAAAGAAAGAGTCAGTAATTTTAAACAGCAATTCTAGTAAATAAAGACCACAGTCGTACGTGTGTCCTAAAGATTTGCAAAGTATTTTGGCAATATCAACTGATATTTTCTTATGTGATGACTCCTAGTACGAGATGCTTTTAAGATAATTTATTCTACACGTGGTAAAATGTTGTAGAAATGTCTTTTTTTGGAAACAGTAAATTAAGTTCTTCATTGGCATTCATATGTTCTAAAAGCAAATTCTAGATACTCACTCCATGATACTCTGTATGTACTTATGGATTAAGGAAACCCATTCATGTTTTAAAATTTCTAAATGCACCTAATATCAAAAATAGAATTCTTCTACTAGTAAATAAGAAAAATAACCTGCTGAAAACTAAAGAATACAAAGTAAGGTTTTTTTTTTTGTTGTTGTTGTTTGTTTAATATTGTATCAGTAAAGAACAGTGGTTGTACTCCTGAAGTTGGACAGAGGATATAATATATTCATGCCCCAGATGGGGAACACATATAGAAGACAGCCCATGTGCAGCCTTTTGGATTTCTCCTTAAGAAAACTGTCTGGAAAGGTAATGGATTCAACAGAGAGAAGGGTGATAGAAATGGACCACTGGAAAACCATGGCCTGAGAACTATCCGCAAATCTGCAAAAGCCAGGTAATGGGATTTTGTCAGAAGGATCCTATGGGACACAAAGAATTCATAAAAGTACCAATGATATGAAAGACAGTTTAAGTATCTGCCAGCCACAGGATCTTTATGCTAGCAGACATTGGGACCTGCCACATGGGGCTCTACTCTTTCCACATAATCGATATCATCTGCTCCTAAACCTGAACTTCAGAAGGTCAGAAAATAACATCATGCTGCAGAGAAGGGAGAGGGATTGCAAAGGGGATCCAGAAAGAAGCCATACTTCCATGTCTACTTCTGTCCTAAATAGGCCCGAGCCTACAGCAAAGTAGAAGAATCAGTGTTAGGTCAAGTTAGGAATCTGCACTGTTACAAAGAATGAATGTTTTTTTTTTTTTTTTTTTTAATTTTTTATTGTTGGCTGTTCAAAACATTACATAGTTCTTGATATATCATATTTCACAATTTGATTCAAGTGGGTTATGAGCTCCCATTAAAAAAAAAAAAAGAATGAATGTTTTATTATCTGAGTTAGGACTGGGTTTGGAAGTAAAAAAAATAACCAGAAGATTTGTATTTGCAGTCAAAGCTTAGAAGAGAAATGGAGCTGAGAGAGATTCATCTAGTGAAAATCTTTCTGAATTTCTCTGACTACATAACTTTTAAAAGAATGATGGCAGCCATAAGAAAGGTTTTCTTTTGCTTATGTTCCCCAAATCCTGCAGGAGTTTACAGAACTCTTCATTAATATAGATACTTAAGTTTATATACAAATATGCATCACATTTATTTGGCAAAATAAAAAAAAAATAAAACAGTGATAACAAGCTATAAAATATTTCTAAAATAGTTCAGATATTTTTTCTATGGGACCAGACACCTATTTTCAGTTTCTTCTATTGTTTTAGCTAGTAGGAATCAATATTTCTTCAGATTATTTACATTTATTTAGAGCAGCAATTCTGAACCTGAGTACTTTTGTGCCCATGAGATATTTGGGAAAATCTCAAATTATTTTTGTTTTTTACCGAAAACTTCAACTTGGGGGTTACTGCTGGCATGTAGCAAGTAGAAACAGGGATGTTCCTAAACATTCTACAGTGCAATACACAGGGCAGCCCTGCTTGTAAAGAAGAATTAGCCCGAAATGTCAACACCTTTGTGACAGAGAAGCTCTAAGTTAGAGGCATAATTAGAGAAGTCTTGTAAGTAAGACAGTGAAGCTATAGAAAGGGACAATACATACTTTGCAAATTTAAAGACTGAAAACGGTGGTAATTGGCAGACTACCTTTTCCATAAGGTACTCCTGGGCAATTCCACTTTCTAGCACTTCTTCCCCAGATTCACCAATCCTTGAAGTGCTCCAGGGTTCAGTGCAGTCTTCCCCAAGCCACTCTCACTAGGCCATGTCATCTCTTAGCTATTTTGAGTCTGATTTTTCCATTTTTAAAACAGGCTAGATCAAACAATCACGACATTTTTTTTTAACAGAAATTCACAAAGGAGAGAGGATAGAAGTAGGAAAGACAGTAGAGTGAAACTGACGTCACTTTTCTCTTGTGTTAGGGTTTTCTAGAAGAACAGAACAAAGAGTAAGTATGACTATATAAAGGGGATTTATTCGGTTGGCTTACATGACCAGAAACTGGAAAGTCCACAATGGCCATCTGTAGGCTGGAGAGCTGGAGGAACCCTGATCTGTGCAGTCCAGGAGGCTGAAACCTCAGAACAAGAGGCATCAATGATGCTGCCCCAGCTCAAAACCAAAAGCTTCTAGAAACTCCCTGGAGAATCACTGGCAGAGTCCACTTTGGAAGCCTGAAGGATTGAAAGTCTGATGTCCTGAGGTGATCCCAGCAAGGAACAAGAACCTGTGAAAGAAGAATTGAGCTGGCCTCTGACACTGTTCCTTGTTCTTCCAACTTTTATCACATCCAAGACACTATCCTATTGGACAGTGCTACTTACACTTAGTCTCCGTTTCAGTTCATTATCCCATATGCCAGTCATTCCTAGACATACCCTCAATGACACACCCAGAAGCCTCTTAATCTTCTCTATCTCTTAATCCAATGAAATTCATAATTCAAATTAACCATGACACCTCTATTCACATATGAATACACCACTATTAAAACTCCACATCAGGTACAACCATAAGAATGGAATTCCAAATAGAATAAGTTATACTCCATGTATGTATACTATGTTAAACTACACTCTACTGTCACATATATCTAAAAAAGAACAAACAAAAAATAAATTAAAAAGAAGCAAAGATAAATTTAAAAAAAGAAATTCACAAAGAGAAGGGAAAATAATAGGGAATAAACAGGAAAATAAATAATATACACGAATACTTTGAGTAATAAAATAATAAACAAAATATTTTAGCCACTGTGTACCAATGCATTTCCAACTAGATAGTTTAAGTGACATGGAAGGGGTTGTAGGTGTGCTAGTATCTTCATATTTTGGTTTATTGATGTCTTAGAATGATCTTGGTTTTGGGTATGATGCCCAGCAGCTGAAAGGTGTTCAGTAAATATTTGTACCATGAACAAACAAAAGAGTCCCCATTGTTTGAGAGGATTTGCCTTCTGTGATTCTTTCTAAAATGATGCAAATACATATTTGCTGGGAGATGAGTAAAGTTCCTTTCTTTCAAACATGATGTATTTCTAAGCAAGCTATTTGCCTGTAAGCTTAGCTCCACATAGAAATTGAGCAGTTTGGTGAAATCATTAGTTACTCTCCTGTGATAATTTTGCTTTTGCAACCTATCTGCATAATAACAGTATCCTGCTAAATCGAGTAGATGGTCTATAAATTTACAGTGACTCTTCAATTTAGGGAAAAGCAGAATTTGGAAAACATGCACAGAGGGTAAAACAAATAGTTTCTAGCTTTGCAAAACAATTTACTGAAATTCTCTTTTGTTTACATCTACCCTTTACCTGCCTTATTAGATACATTGAGTAAGGTATGATGATTTTTCTACTTGAAACATATAATTCTTATTATGGTATAGATGTTGTGTCTCCCAAAAGCTCATGTGGGAGACAATGAAAGAAGGATTGGAGGAGAAATGATTGGATTGTGAGAGTCTTATCCTAATCAGTAAATTAATCCCTAATGGGATTAATTGAGTGTTAACTGTAGGCAGGTAGGGTGTGGCTGCTTCCCTCTGCAGCTCTTCCTCCATGATGTACTGTCTCACCTCAAGCTGGAGGAATGGAGCTGCCTTTCTATGGACTAAAACCTCTGAAACCATAAGTCCTCAAATAAAATTTTCCTCTAAAACTGTTCCTTTAGTTACAGCAGTAAAAAAAAAAGTTGACTAAAACAATTCTATTAGAAAGTTAATACAGAAAAAGGAATCCAAATAATTTAATGCCTAAAGACCCATTCCAAAAAAAAAAAAAATGGAGACATATCTTTTATATGAAATATTTTTGGAAGGAAACAATGCTATCAAAATGTCCCTTCTAATTCTAAAATTAAAAATTCAAGGTTTGATTAGTTGAGTTTAATTCAGAGAGGCAAGAGTATAAAAACAATTTGACTCCAGAATGCAAGTTTTGCATAAGTTAAATGTCAGTCTTGGATAGCCTATGATCATTTTAATCACATCAGCTTTGAAATGTACTGATCCTGCATATCACTTTCTTTCCTACCATCCTTTCATTTCTGTGCTGTCTCCTGCTGTCACTTGTTCAAGTACACTTGGAAATGCCTCAGATTCCTCACAGGTTATCAAAGAATATGAGAGTATAATGTATCCTGAATTACTACAATCCTACCTATGTGCACAGCCCCTGGGGCTTTTTCTCTATGATTACACTAACTTTCTCTATGGTTACACAAACTTTGGTTTGTCCTTACATGTTCTGTTACTCCTCAGTAGAAGTATGGAACACACCACTGACCTGCACCACTCCAGTCAGATCACGCATAATGCAGCACAGTTCAGCAGGAGTGAGCATAAAAACAGAATTATCTCTCACCCTGAGAGGTTTGCCCTTCCTGGTAAAGGCTGAAAGACATATATGGAAGCTCACACTAGGACCCTCACAGTTTCCCAGACTGTGAGTACAACACAACCCCTGCAAAGACAAGTGCATGGGCATTTTTGAGTGGTGGATTTAAAGGCATGTATCAAGTGCTCTTGCTTGAAAACTTGTTCTGATTAAAGCCATAATACACAGTATGTAAAAATACCAGGATCACCCAGCTGCTGAAGCACTTCAAGGTAAACCATAGATTTGAAATTCAGAGCACTCCTTTCTGGTACCTTTATTTCAGCTCTCCTTGGGAAGAGGGCACTATCCATTAACATTTGTCTTAACAAGATAGTGCTTTCGTAAAACCTGCATGAATTCTAGGCTGAGTTTCAATGGCCTAAGGGTAAAGATAGCAGAGTGAAATTAAAGCATGGCACCTCTCTCCCACAAAATCTCCTCTAAACCAAGAGAAGAAAGGAAAAGGAATGGAGGACACCAAGATTACCTAGACAGTAATGGTAAGCAGCAGTATAGCAGTTCAGCATAGAGGCAGATTGACTTGGCTTTTGCTTTGCTATGCTGCTACTCTGCTGCCCCTCTCATCTCCAGTAGAGTGCTGGAAAGAAAAAGCAAACAAGTGAATTTAAAGGAACTACTTGACTAAGAGGGAAGCCAACTGAGGGATTGAATGACTCTCTGGGAAAAATAATCACAAACAGGCTATTGGGAGACATCCCTACCACTGTGGAAGGACCTCTGTGATGAGGAAGAGTCACCTGGGCTTCCCTTCTTGGTTTGGCAAGAGGAGAGTACAGCAAGAGAGGTGGGGATTAATAATCAAAATCTAATGAACCTGAGTGTCAGGAAATGAAATGGAATAAAATAGAATTGAATATCAAGAGAAATAAGATGATCTCTTTAGAAGAACACAAAAAATGAGGACACATAAGAAACCCCTGTTGGTGGGTGACAGGCCCTCCGCCCAGCCATCAACACTATCGCCACAGGCACCCTACTACCGTCCTTGTGTCAATGCAGGATCTCAGTCAGGAATTCCCTGGGAGTTTCAGATTCAGCACCTATAACAGGCTCCTAGGTGATGTTTGTACTGATGGCTCACAAAATCTTTCAGGGAGAAAGTGAAGTTAACATCTCACTCTGATTCCTTGATAGAAAATAGATCTTAAGTTTATGGGCAGTGAGGGGAGAGGGCTTGAAATTATATGATTGATTCAAACTCCTTAAATAGATCATTGCTTGGATGCTCCCAACCATTGGTATGTTAAAAACTGAACAAAAGAGATTAGAATCCACAGCTTCCATCAAAGATGGCACATTCTCCAACAGAGCTTTTCCTTTTGTCCTTTGCTCCCCATAGACCCTGATAAACACACAAGGCTCCTCCCAGTACCTCAGACTACATAGAGAAAGCAGATCATAACACACTGGAATTCTGCAGTGAAGACAACCTATTCTTAAATAAGATTGGAAAAGGTTACAGAAAAATCCACTTATTTCATATTAAAAGTGAAAGTTTGAATCAAAGTCCTCATGTCAAGCTAAATCAATGAAAATAACAGAAAATGCAAAGGAAAGTATGAAAACATAGTTTCAAGAAAAGAAAAAAAATGAATAGACATTGTAAAAATGGGGTGAAGACAAAAAACAAAAATATGACCCAAAGTTTAAAATAATATTTCTGATGAGTGATTCACAGTGTGCAAAAAAGGTTAAATTGCAATAAAATTAATTACCAAAGATGAGTGAGTTAATAATTAGGGAATTTAGTTGAAAATAAAGATTACCTAACTAAAAGAACACCACTACAATTAAATGTGGAAAAAAAATTAACTTATTCAAGGATCACATTCCTAATAGTGAGTACTATGATTTAAATGTCTGTCCCCTCCAGAAGTCATGTTGAAATACAATTGCCAAGGCAAAGGTGTTGTTAGGTAAAACCTAATGAGCGTAGTTAAGGTCATTGATAGCACATCTTTCATGAATGGGTTACTGCACATATCACAAGAGTGGGTTCATACTCTTTCTCCCAACTTTCTCTGCCATGCTTTCATGTGTTGTCTTCTGCCTTTTTATGAAACAACAAGAAGCCTCTCATCAGACATTGGCCCCTCAGTCTTGAACTTTCTAGTCTCCAGAACTTTAAGCCAATAAAGTTTTATTCATTATAATCACCCAGTCTGTGGTACTCTGTTATAGTAGCACAAACAGACTATGGCAATGAGGTAGGCTTGATGAAATATTAGTGACTATTGTTATCATTAATTTCTTAAACATCTTCATGTCTTTTCTATATAAAGCCAGGAGCATAAATGCAGTAAAACAATATTTGGTGTTACCAAGGTAAGATCCAAACACATGGTAAGAAACAATAAGTTCACAGAAGTGCTCAGTTACTTGTGTTTAATTATGCATAGGGATTTACCTCAGGTTTCATAACTCAGTGAAAAGATCAACAGACATATATGGATAAAATGTGTACAGCTAAATTTTCCTCAACATAAATAGAACCATGCACAACTACAATTAAACATATTCAATAATAAAACATTAAGGACAAATAGAAGAAAAGGAAAAGAAACTCTAAAATGAAAGAGGCCATTTTAAACAAAAAGTATTATATTCATTAAACAAGAACAGTATGCTATTAAAAATAAATAGTAAACAAACAAGCAAACTAGCCCAGAGCTTTAACAAATATCCAGATCTATTGTATTCAGTAGAATCAAAATAAAGTGAATTTGTTATATCTTTCAGACAAGTAAACTACAAGTTATTAAACTACTATATACCCTTCTCAGGAAATTACTTGAAAATGAGTAAACAAGAGAGTAATCCAAGAAAGACATAGATATATAATCTAAAAGAAGTGTGAGTCGATTGAGTCTTCAGATAGATAAGTGAATATTGAGATGATGACTGTGTAACAGGCATAGAGAGCATTCAGTCCGTGTTGGACAAAGAGAACAGGTTCAAAGAGATGGGTTCCCAAGATTATATAACTGATGGACTTGCTGATGTGTTTGGACATATTAAAATGAGGTTTCCACTAGGTATGGTTTTGGAGAGACTTAGTAATTAGTACAAAAAAATTCTAGGCAAACAAAAAAGCAAGATAACTTCAAAGGAAACCATAAATTGTTCAAAACAGGAAGAGTGATTATAGTCTTCTCTGTGGATCTTTTGTAAATAGCATTTATGTAGTAAAACAAAAACAAAATCATAGATAAAACTACACAGGGAAGATGAATCAGGTCAAACAGCCATGAGAACAGCTATAACACTTGCAGTTTGCTTACCATGGTCATGTAATAATTTACTTGTTTTTAGCTTATTTTCAAACACACAGTAGATGACATTATCATGTCATGATTTAGGGGAAAATTTGACTAACTCATATTTTTAACAAAAAATGAGTTTTGTTTTTTGTTTTTGTTTTGTAAATGAAGAAGGGACTCTCCATAAAGGTCCTAGTATGTTACAATAATAATTATATAGGAAAAGTAAATGCCAGCATATAGAGCTATTGAAAATTGTGAGTTTTTCAGGCACCTGGTCAGGAGTACAGCCAAGATAGTATTTTATAACAGTATTCGTTTGATTATTCCACAGATGTGTTGAGGGCACCCCCCTATGTACAAGACTATGTTTCAGGTCAAAACAAAACAGACAAAACACTTCCCTCATAGAGTTTGCCTTCTCATTAATTCAATGCCAGAAGACAGGGGAACAATGTGTAAAAGATCTGAGAACATTAAATGCATACCCAGAGCTGCTTAAATACAACATGAAAGAACAGTCTCTTTAAAACATGAAAATGCTCAGGAAATAAAACACCATGAGCTTTTTCTGGTTCAAGCCAACCAAGAGGTAACTCCAAATAAATAACTTGGGAAGAGAGAGGCTATATAAAGAAACAGGGGTAAACATTTAATAAACTTAAATATAAACATAATTCTAAATAACTGTGACTTTTATAATAAAATGTAATGAAAGTATTATTGATAATGACATCATACTTTATTATTTTAGAAAATCAAGAAGTGGAAGAGGACATGAAGATTATATGTTCATTTTTTTCTTCCTTTAATACTGTAGTTAAAACATACTGACCTTAGCCTCTTAACCTTGTAATACACTTTTCTCTGAATTGACAGGGATATTTTTTTCTAAATAGAATGCCTATGAGTGATTTAAAGTATATCTGGATTTCAGAAATTTCATAGGCATTATTTCAAATTTGTTTTGTTCACGAAAAAACATGATTACAATATTAACCCTTTAAAAAATCTTTCTTTTCCTAAATTCATATAGTAATCCTTATGTTTCTGTGGAAAAATGTTTAACTTTATTTAATAATGATCACTTCAAGATAATGGATTGGGTACATTTTTATTTTCTTACCCATATTTTTCCTTCATTTATCAAGTTTATTACAATAAGATGCATAAATTCTTACAAAAACGGTGATAGTTTAAATATAACAATATTTGGCAGGTTTTTTCTTTTGTTTTGCTCTTACTCATTTTTTACATACATTTACCATCACATTTAAATTATTACTAAAGTATCTTGAATTTCACCTTTAAATTCTAGTCAGGAAGTTGTTTGTCAGAAAAAGGATCAAGATATCAATAGCCTTCCCAGTTTTGCAACAAAAACAAAGATGGTATGATAATCACACAGACTCCAGGTGGAGACTGCAGTTGTGCAGAATCAAAGTTTTCATTTACAGGGCAATAAACGATTAATAAAAAGCATGTTTTAGAGCATTGGAGAGAACAAAGTGCCCTGGAATTTCAGGATGGTTGTAAAAATAAACTTTTTGCAATTATAAATCTTTGGAAGATCTATGAATGTTGGGAGTGACCACTTCCTGAACCAGAAGCAGAGAATCATCAATCCCTCAAAAATACACTAAGTTGAGCAATTCAGATGGGTGTACACTAGATATCATTCTCTCAATCATGCCAGAGGAACAATTGGTAACACAACTGTCAATCACCCAATCACTGTTGTAATTGGGCTATAGCTATTATGCACATTTTTTAAAATTTTCATTGTTGGTTGAAGGTAGAGGGAACTGTAACCATGCACAGAGCAGGCCCAGCGGCCTGCTGAGGGGCAGAGCCGCCCCACACCCCCCGCGACTGCCAGGTAGGGGAACTGTGACCACCGACAGAAAAGGCCCAGTGGCCCGCGGCGGGACAGAGCTTCCAATCACTCCTGCAAGGTAGGTGGGCCTGCGACCCACCGGCAGAAGAGGAGCAGCAGCCTGCTGAGAGGCTGAGCCACCCCCTCCCCCCCGCGCCTGCAAGGTAGACGGAACTGTGACCACCATCAGAACAGGTCAGACCTGCAACCGAGAGACAGAACAGGCCCAGTGGCCTGAGGAAGGGTAGAGCCGCCCCCCCCCCCCGCGCCTGCAAGGTAGGCGGACCTGCGACCCACTGGCAGTACAGCCCCAGAGGCCTGCAGAGGGGCAGTGCCGCTGCCTGCGCCTGCAAAGTAGGCAGAACTGCGACCACCGACAGAACAAGCCTAGCGGCTCGCAGAGGGACAGAGCCGCCGCCCACGCCTGCAAGGTCGGCGGACCTGCTACCGACCGGCAGAGCAGGCCCAGCGGCCTGCTGGCGTGGTAGGCACATTGCCCCAATTGGAGGAGGGGCAGAGCCGCCGCCCGCGCCTGCGAGGGAGACTTTGCAACTATACAAGACCAATATAAATATATAGGGGGAAAATTCAATAGCACAACAGTTTCACCAAGTAGAAAGGAACGCGAACAGTATGAAGAGACAAGGAAAGAAAGGACCACAAGCATTGCAGGTCAACTCAACGTTAGAAGAGGTAATAGCTGCAGCAGATGGAATGTCAGATAAAGAATTCAGGATATACATGCTTCGGATGATCTGGAGTCTCAAGGAAGACATCAGACAGCAAAATCAGACAATGAAAGATCACTTCAACAATGAATTACATAAACAAATCCAAGAAGCAAAAGATCAATTATACAGGGAAATAGAGGTTATAAAAAACAAACAAACAGAAATCCTAGAAATGCAGGAAGCAATAAGCCAACTTAAAAACTCAATTGAGAATACTACCAGCAGAGTAGAACACTTAGAAGACAGAACATCAGACAATGAAGATAAAGTATTTCAACTTGAAAAGAACATAGACAGCTCAGCAAGACTGTTAAGAAACCATGAGCAGAAAATCCAAGAAATATGGGATAACATCAAGAGACCAAATTTAAGAGTCATTGGGATACAGGAAGGGACAGAGTTTCAAACCAAAGGAATGAGCAATCTATTCAATGAAATAATACGAGAAAACTTCCCAGACTTGAAGAATGAGACAGAACCCCAAATGCTAGAAGCCTACAGGACGCCGAATGTGCAAAATCATAAGAGACCCACACCTAGACACATTATAATGAAGATGCCCAACATACAGAATAAGGAGAGAATTTTAAAAGCTACAAGAGAAAGGAAGAAGATCACATTTAGGGGTAAGCCAATCAGGATAACAGCTGATCTTTCAACACAGACTCTGAAAGCTAGAAGATCCTGGAATAACATATTTCAAACACTAAAAGAAAATGGGTTCCAACCAAGAATTGTGTTTCCAGCGAAATTAAGCTTCAGGATGGAAGATGAAATTAAAACCTTCCACGATAAACAAAAGTTAAAACAATTTGCAGCTAGAAAACCATCTCTTCAAAACATCCTTGGCAAAACATTACAGGAAGAGGAAATGGAAAATAACAATGAAAACCAACAGTGGGAGGTAGGACACTAAAGGGGGGAAAATAATCAAAGTGGAAAACAAACCATGTTTAGTAACATAAATAAACAAATATGGCTGGAAGAAAAACCCATATCTCAATAATAACCCAAATGTTAATGGCTTAAACTCACCAATCAAGAGACACAGGCTAGTAGAATGGATCACAAAACAAGACCCAACAATATGCTGCCTACAGGAGACGCATTTGATAGGAAAAGACATACATAGGCTGATGGTGAAAGGTTGGGAAAAATCATATCACTCATATGGACTTCGGAAACAAGCAGGAGTATCCATACTCATATCAAATAAAATAGATTTCAAGCCAAAGTTAATCAAAAGGGATAAAGAGGGACACTACATACTGCTCAAGGGAACCATACACCAACAAGACATAACAATCATAAATATATATGCCCCAAACAATGGTGCAGCTATGTTCATCAAACAAACTCTTCTCAAGTTCAAGAGTCTAATAGACCACCATACAATAATCATGGGAGACTTCAACACACCTCTATCACCACTGGACAGATCTTCCAAACAAAAGTTGAATAAGGAAACTATAGAACTCAATAACACAATTAATAACCTAGACTTAATTGACATATATAGAATATACCACCCAACATCAAGCAGTTACACTTTTTTCTCAGCAGCACATGGATCCTTCTCAAAAATAGATCATATATTATGTCACAGGGCAACTCTTAGACAATATAAAGGAGTAGAGATAATACCATGCATCTTATCTGATCATAATGGAATGGAACTGAAAATCAACGATAAAAGAAGGAAGGAAAAAGAATACATCACTTGGAGAATGAACAATAGGTTACTGAATGATCAATGGGTTATAGAAGACATCAAGGAGGAAATTAAAAAATTCTTAGAGATTAATGAAAACACAGACACAACATATCGGAATCTATGGGACACATTGAAAGCAGTTCTAAGAGGAAAATTCATTGCTTGGAGTTCATTCCTTAAAAAAAGAAAAAACCAACAAATAAATGATCTCATACTTCATCTCAAAATCCTAGAAAAAGAAGAGCAAAACAACAGCAAAAGAAGTAGAAGGCAAGAAATAATGAAAATCAGAGCTGAAATTAATGAAATCGAAACAAAAGAAAAAATTGACAAAACTAAAAGTTGGTTCTTTGAAAAAATAAACAAAATCGACAGAACCTTAGCCATGCTAGCAAAGAGAAGAAGAGAGAGAACTCAAATCACTAACATACGGGATGAAAGAGGCAATATCACAACAGACACTTCAGAAATACAGAAGATAATCAAAAATTATTTTGAATCCTTATACTCCAATAAATTAGAAGATAGTGAAGGCATAGATAAATTTCTTAAGTCATATGATCTGCCCAGATTGAGTCAGGAGGATATAGACAACCTAAACAGACCAATATCAATTGAGGAAATAGAAGAAACTATCAAAAGACTACCAACTAAGAAAAGCCCAGGACCAGATGGGTATACAGCAGAGTTTTACAAAACCTTTAAAGAGGAACTAATACCAATACTTTTCAAGCTACTTCGGGAAATAGAAAAAGAGGGAGAACTTCCAAATTCATTCTACGAGGCCAACATCACCCTGATACCTAAACCAGACAAAGACACTTCAAAGAAAGAAAACTACAGACCAATATCTCTAATGAACCTAGATGCAAAAATCCTCAATAAAATTCTGGAGAATCGGATACAAAAACATATCAAAAAAATTGTGCACCATGATCAAGTAGGATTCATCCCTGGGATGCAAGGCTGGTTCAATATACGGAAATCAATAAATGTTATTCACCACATCAATAGACTTAAAAATAAGAACCATATGATCATCTCGATAGATGTGGAAAAAGCATTCGACAAAGTACAGCATCCCTTTATGTTCAAAACTCTAGAAAAACTAGGGATAACAGGAACATACCTCAATATTGTAAAAGCAATCTATGCTAAGCCTCAGGCTAGCATCATTCTGAATGGAGAAAAATTGAAGGCATTCCCTCTAAAATCTGGAACAAGACAGGGATGCCCTCTCTCAAAACTTCTGTTCAACATAGTTCTCGAAACACTGGCCAGAGCAATTAGACAGACGAAAGAAATTAAAGGCATCAAAACAGGAAAAGAAGAACTTAAATTATCACTATTTGCAGATGACATGATTCTATACCTAGCAGACCCAAAAGGGTCTACAAAGAAACTATTAGAGCTAATAAATGAATTCAGCAAAGTGACAGGATATAAAATCAACACGCATAAATCAAAGGCATTCCTGTATATCAGCGACAAATCCTCTGAAATGGAAATGAGGACAACCACTCCATTCACAATATCTTCAAAAAAAAAATAAAATACTTGGGAATCAACCTAACAAAAGAGGTGAAAGACTTATACAATGAAAACTACAGAACCCTAAAGAGAGAAATAGAAGAAGATCTTAGAAGATGGAAAAATATACCCTGTTCATGGATAGGCAGAACTAACATCATCAAAATGGCGATATTACCAAAAGTTCTCTATAGGTTTAATGTAATGCCAATCAAAATCCCAAAGGCATTTCTTATAGAAATAGAGAAAGCAATCATGAAATTCATATGGAAAAATAAAAGACCCAGAATAGCAAAAACAATGCCAAGCAGGAAGTGTGAATCATGCGGTATAGCGATACCAGACTTCAAACTATACTACAGAGCAATAGTAACAAAAACAGCATGGTACTGGTACCAAAACAGGTGGGTGGACCAATGGTACAGAATAGAGGACACAGAAACCAATCCACAAAACTACAACTATCTTATATTTGATAAAGGGGCTAAAAGCATGCAATGGAGGAAGGATAGCATCTTCAACAAATGGTGCTGGGAAAACTGGAAATCCATATGCAACAAAATGAAACTGAATCCCATTCTCTCGCCATGCACAAAAGTTAATTCAAAATGGAACAATGAGCTTGATATCAAATCAGAGACACGCCGTCTGATAGAAGAAAAAGTTGGCTACGATCTACATACTGTGGGGTCGGGCTCCAAATTCCTCAATAGGACACCCATAGCACAAAAGTTAATAACTAGAATCAACAAATGGGACTTACTCAAACTAAAAAGTTTTTTCTCAGCAAAAGAAACATTAAGAGAGGTAAATAGGGAGCCTACATCCTGGGAACAAATCTTTACTCCTCACACTTCAGATAGAGCCCTAATATCCAGAGTATACAAAGAACTCAAAAAATTAGACAATAAGAGAACAAACAACCCAATCAACAAATGGGCCAAGGACCTGAACAGACACTTCTCAGAGGAGGACATACAATCAATCAACAAGTACATGAAAAAATGCTCACCATCTCTAGCAGTCAGAGAAATGCAAATCAAAACCACCCTAAGATACCATCTCACTCCAGTTAGATTGGCAGCCATTATGAAGTCAAACAACAACAAGTGCTGGCGAGGATGTGGGGAAAAGGGTACACTTGTACATTGCTGTTGGGACTGCAAATTGGTGCAGCCAATTTGGAAAGCAGTATGGAGATTTCTTGGAACGATGGGAATGGAGCCACCATTTGACCCAGCTATTCCCCTTCTCAGTCTATTCCCTAAAGACCTAAAAAGAGCATGCTACAGGGACACTGCTACATTGATGTTCATAGCAGCACAATTCACAATAGCTAGACTGTGGAACCAACCTAGATGCCCTTCAATGGATGAATGGATAAAAAAAAATGTGGCATTTATACACAATGGAGTATTACTCTGCATTAAAAAATGACAAAATCATAGAATTTGCACGGAAATGTATGGCATTAGAGCAGATTATGCTAAGTGAAGCTAGCCAATCCCTAAAAAACAAATGCCAAATGTCTTCTTTGATATAAGGAGAGTAACTAAGAACAGAGTAGGGTCGAAGAGCATGAGAAGAAGATTAACATTAAACAGGGATGAGAGGTGGGAGGGAAAGGGAGAGAGAAGGGAAAATGCATGGAAATGGAAGGAGACACTCAGGATTATACAAAATTACATACAAGAGGAAGTGAGGGGAAAGGGAAAAACAAATTCAAGGGGGAGAAATGAATGACAGTAGAGGGGGTAGAGAGAGAAGAGGGGAGGGCAAGGGAGGGGAGTGGGGATAGTAGAGGATAGGAAAGGCATCAGAATACAACAGACACTAGTATGGCAATATGTAAATCAATGGATGTGTAACTGATGTGATTCTGCAATCTGTATATGGGGTAAAAATGGGAGCTCATAACCCACTTGAATCAAATTGTGAAATATGATATATCAAGAACTATGTAATGTTTTGAACAGCCAACAATTAAAAAATTTTAAAAAAATAAATAAATAAATCAATTTTTATTGTTGGTTGTTCAAAACATTATATAGTTCTTTTTTTTTAAAATTTTATTGTTGGTTGTTCAAAACATTACAAATTTCTTGACATATCATATTCCACACTTTGATTCAAGTGGGTTATGAACTCCCACCTTCACCCCATACACAGATTGCAGAATCACATCAGTTACACATCCATTGATTTACATATTGCCATACTAGTGTCTGTTGTGCTCCGCTGCCTTTCCCATCCTCCACCCTCCCCCCTCCCCACCTCTCCCCTCCCCTCCCCTCCTCTCTCTCTACCCCCTCCACTGTATAACCCTGAGGGTCTCCTTCCATTTCCATGCAATTTCCCTTCTCTCTCCCTTTCCCTCCCACCTCTCATCCCTGTTAAATGTTAATCTTGTTCTCCAGCTCTTCGTCCCTACTCTGATCTTAGTTACTCTCCTTATATCAAAGAAGACATTTGGCATTTGTTTTTTAGGGATTGGCTAGCTTCACTTAGCATAATCTGCTCTAATGCCATCCATTTCCCTGCAAATTCTATGATTTTGTCATTTTTTAATGCAGAGTAATACTCCATTGTGTATAAATGCCACATTTTTTTATCCATTCGTCTATTGAAAGGCATCTAGGTTGGTTCCACAGTATTGCTATTGTGAATTGTGCTGCTATGAACATCGATGTAGCAGTGTCCCTGTAGCATGCTCTTTTTAGGTCTTTAGGGAATAGACCAAGAAGGGGAATAGCTGGGTCAAATGGTGGCTCCATTCCCATCTTTCCAAGAAATCTCCATACTGCTTTCCAAATTAGCTGCACCAATTTGCAGTCCCAACAGCAATGTACAAGTGTACCCTTTTCCCCACATCCTGCCAGCACTTGTTGTTGTTTGACTTCATAATGGCTGCCAATATAGTTCTTGATATACCATATTTCACACTTTGATTCAAGTGGGTTATGAACTCCCATTTTTACCCTGTATACAGATTGCAGAATCACATCAGTTACACATCCATTGATTTACATATTGGCATACTAGTGTCTGTTGTATTCTGCTGCCTTTCCTATCCTCTACTATCCCCACTCCCCTCCCTTGCCCTCCCCTCTTCTCTCTCTACCCCCTCTACTGTCATTCATTTCTCCCCCTTGAATTTGTTTTTCCCTTTCCCCTCACTTCCTCTTGTATGTAATTTTGTATAATCCTGAGGGTCTCCTTCCATTTCCATGCATTTTCCCTTCTCTCTCCCTTTCCCTCCCACCTCTCATCCCTGTTTAATGTTAATCTTCTTCTCATGCTCTTCATCCCTACTCTGTTCTTAGTTACTCTCCTTATATCAAAGAAGACATTTGGCATTTGTTTTTTATGGATTGGCTAGCTTCACTTAGCATAATCTGCTCTAATGCCATCCATTTCCCTGCAAATTCTATGATTTTGTCATTTTTTAATGCAGAGTAATACTCCATTGTGTATAAATGCCACATTTTTTTATCCATTCGTCTATTGAAGGGCATCTAGGTTGGTTCCACAGTCTTGCTATTGTGAATTGTGCTGCTATGAACATCGATGTAGCAGTGTCCCCGTAGGATGCTCTTTTTAGGTCTCTAGGGAATAGACTGAGAAGGGGAATAGCTGGGTCAAATGGTGGTTCCATTCCCAGCTTTCCAAGAAATCTCCATACTGCTTTCCAAATTGGCTGCACCAATTTGCAGTCCCACCAGCAATGTACAAGTGTACCCTTTTCCCCACATCCTCGCCAGCACTTGTTGTTGTTTGACTTCATAATGGCTGCCAATCTAACTGGAGTGAGATGGTATCTTAGGGTGGTTTTGATTTGCATTTCTCTGACTGCTAGAGATGGTGAGCACTTTTTCATGTACTTGTTGATTGATTGTATGTCCTCCTCTGAGAAGTGTCTGTTCAGGTCCTTGGCCCATTTGTTGATTGGGTTGTTTGTTCTCTTATTGTCTAATTTTTTGAGTTCTTTGTATACTCTGGATATTAGGGCTCTATCTGAAGTGTGAGGAGTAAAGATTTGTTCCCAGGATGTAGGCTCCCTATTTACCTCTCTTATTGTTTCTTTTGCTGAGAAAAAACTTTTTAGTTTGAGTAAGTCCCATTTGTTGATTCTAGTTATTAACTTTTGTGCTATGGGTGTCCTATTGAGGAATTTGGAGCCCGACCCCACAGTATGTAGATCGTAGCCAACCTTTTTTTGTATCAGACACCGTGTCTCTGATTTGATATCAAGCTCCTTGATCCATTTTGAGTTAACTTTTGTGCATGGCGAGAGAAAGGGATTCAGTTTCATTTTGTTGCATATGGATTTCCAGTTTTCCCAGCACCATTTGTTGAGGATGCTATCCTTCCTCCATTGCATGCTTTTAGCCCCTTTATCAAATATAAGATAGTTGTAGTTTTGTGGATTGGTTTCTGTGTCCTCTATTCTGTACCATTGGTCCACCCGCCTGTTTTGGTACCAGTACCATGCTGTTTTTGTTACTATTGTTCTGTAGTATAGTTTGAGGTCTGGTATCGCTATACCGCCTGATTCACACTTCCTTGTTAGAGTTGTTTTTGCTATTCTGGGTCTTTTATTTTTCCATATGAATTTCATAATTTCTTTAACTATTTCTACAAGGAATGCCATTGGGATTTTGATTGGAATTGCATTAAACCTATAGAAAACTTTTGGTAATATCGCCATTTTGATGATGTTAGTTCTGCCTATCCATGAACAGAGTATATTTCTCCATCTTCTAAGATCTTCTATTTCTCTCTTTAGGGTTCTGTAGTTTTCATTGTATAAGTCTTTCACCTCATTTGAGAGGTTGATTCCCAAGTATTTTATTTTTTTTGAGGATATTGTGAATGGAATGGTTGTCCTCATTTCCATTTCAGAGGATTTGTTGCTGATATACAGGAATGCCTTTGATTTATGCATGTTGATTTTATATCCTGCCACTTTGCTGAATTTATTTATTAGCTCTAATAGTTTCTTTGTAGACCCTTTTGGGTCTGCTAGGTATACAATCATGTCACCTGAAAATAGTGATAATTTAAATTCTTCTTTTCCTATTTTTATGCCTTTAATTTCTTTCGTCTGTCTAATTGCTCTGGCCAGTGTTTCGAGAACTATGTTGAACAGAAGTGGTGAGAGTGGGCATCCCTGTCTTGTTCCAGATTTTAGAGGCAATGTCTTCAATTTTTCTCCATTCAGAATGATGCTAGCTTGAGGCTTAGCATAGATTGCTTTGACAATATTGAGGTATGTTCCTGTTATCCCTAGTTTTTCTAGAGTTTTGAACATAAAGGGATGCTGTACTTTGTCGAATGCTTTTTCCACATCTATCGAGATGATCATATGGTTCTTATTTTTAAGTCTATTGATGTGGTGAATAACATTTATTGATTTCCGTATATTGAACCAGCCTTGCATCCCAGGGATGAATCCTACTTGATCATGGTGCACAATTTTTTTGATATGTTTTTGTATCCGATTCTCCAGAATTTTATTGAGGATTTTTGCATCTAGGTTCATTAGAGATATTGGTCTGTAGTTTTCTTTCTTTGAAGTGTCTTTGTCTGGTTTAGGAATCAGGGTGATGTTGGCCTCGTAGAATGAATTTGGAAGTTCTCCCTCTTTTTCTATTTCCCGAAATAGCTTGAAAAGTATTGGTATTAGTTCCTCTTTAAAGGTTTTGTAAAACTCTGCTGTATACCCATCCGGTCCTGGGCTTTTCTTAGTTGGTAGTCTTTTGATGGTTTCTTCTATTTCCTCAATTGATATTGGTCTGTTTAGGTTGTCTGTATCCTCCTGACTCAATCTGGGCAGATCATATGACTTAAGAAATTTATCGATGCCTTCACTATCTTCTATTTTATTGGAGTATAAGGATTCAAAATAATTTCTGCTTATCTTCTGTATTTCTGAAGTGTCTGTTGTGATATTTCCTTTTTCATCCTGTATGCTAGTAATTTGAGCTCTCTCTCTTTTTCTCTTTTTTAGCATGGCTAAGGGTTTGTCGATTTTATTTATTTTTTCAAAGAACCAACTTTTAGTTTTGTCAATTTTTTCAATTGTTTCTTTTGTTTCGATTTCATTAATTTCAGCTCTGATTTTAATTATTTCTTGCCTTTTACTTCTTTTGCTGTTGTTTTGCTCTTCTTTTTCTAGGATTTTGAGATGAAGTATGAGATCATTTATTTGTTTTTTTTTTTTTTTCTTTTTTTAAGGAATGAACTCCAAGCAATGAATTTTCCTCTTAGAACTGCTTTCAATGTGTCCCCTAGATTCCTATATGTTGTGTCTGTGTTTTAATTTTCTCTAAGAATTCTTTAATTTCCTCCTTGATGTCTTCTATAACCCATTGATCATTCAGTAACCTATTGTTCATTCTCCAAGTGATGCATGATTTTTCCTTCCTTGTTTTATCATTGATTTTCAGTTTCATTCCATTATGATCAGATAAGATGCATGGTATTATCTCTACATCTTTATATTGTCTAAGAGTTTCCCTGTGACATAATATATGATCTATTTTTGAGAAGGATCCATGTGCTGCTGAGGAAAAAGTGTAACTGCTTGATGTTGGGTGGTGTATTCTATATATGTCGATTAACTCTATGTTATTAATTGTGTTATTCAGTTCTATAGTTTCCTTATTCAACTTTTGTTTGGAAGATCTGTCCAGTGGTGAGAGAGGTGTGTTGAAATCTCCCACGATTATTGTATGGTGTCTATTAGACTCTTGAACTTGAGAAGAGTTTGTTTGATGAACATAGCTGCACCATTGTTTGGGGCATATATATTTATGATTGTTATGTCTTGTTGGTGTATGGTTTCCTTGAGCAGTATGTAGTGTCCCTCTTTATCCCTTTTGATTAACTTGGGCTTGAAATCTATTTTATTTGATATGAGTATGGACACTCCTGCTTGTTTCTGGAGTCCATATGAGTGATATGATTTTTCCCAACCTTTCACCATCAGTCTATGTATGTCTTTCCTATCAAATGCATCTCCTGTAGGCAGCATATTGTTGGGTCATGTTTTGTGATCCATTCTACTAGCCTGTGTCTCTTAATTGGTGAGTTTAAGCCATTACCATTTAGGGTTATTATTGAGATATGGGTTGTTCTTCCAGCCATATTTGTTTATTTATGTTACTAAACATGGTTTGTTTTCCTCTCTGATTATTTCCCTCCCTTTACTGTACTACCTCCCACTGTTGGTTTTCATTGTTATTTTCCATTTCCTCTTCCTGTAATGTTTTGCCGAGGATTTTTTGGAGGGATGGTTTTCTAGCTGCAAATTCTTTTAACTTTTGTTTATCGTGGAAGGTTTTAATTTCATCTTCCATCCTGAAGCTTAATTTCGCTGGAAACACAATTCTTGGTTGGAACCCATTTTCTTTCAGTGTTTGAAATATGTTATTCCAGGTTCTTCTAGCTTTCAAAGTCTGTGTTGAAAGATCAGCTGTTATCCTGATTGGTTTACCCCTAAATGTAATCTGCTTCCTTTCTCTTGTAGCTTTTAAAATTCTCTCCTTATTCTGTATGTTGGGCATCTTCATTATAATGTGTGTAGGTGTGAATCTCTTATGATTTTGCACATTCGGCGTCCTGTAGGCCTCTAGGATTTGGGATTCTGTCTCATTCTTCAAGTCTGGGAAGTTTTCTCGTATTATTTCATTGAATAGATTGCTCATTCCTTTGGTTTGGACCTCTATACCTTCCTGTATCCCAATGACTCTTAAATTTGGTCTCTTGATGTTATCCCATATTTCTTGGATGTTCTGCTCATGGTTTCTTAACAGTCTTGCTGAGCTGTCTATGTTCTTTTCAAGTTGAAATACTTTGTCTTCATTGTCTGATGTTCTATCTTCTAAGTGTTCTACTCTGCTGGTAGTATTCTCAATTGAGTTTTTAAGTTGGTTTATTGCTTCCTGCATTGTTAGGATTTCTGTTTGTTTGTTTTTTATAACCTCTATCTCCCTGTATAGTTGATCTTTTGCTTCTTGGATTTGTTTATGTAATTCATTGTTGAAGTGATCTTTCATTGTCTGATTTTTGCTGTCTAATGTCTTCCTTGAGACTCCAGATCATCTGAAGCATGCATATCCTGAATTCTTTATCTGACATTCCATCTGCTGCAGATATTACCTCTTCTAACGTTGAGTTGACCTGCATTGCTTGTGGTCCTTTCTTTCCTTGTCTCTTCATACTGTTTGCGTTTCTTTCTGCTTGGTGAAACTCTTGTGCTATTGAATTTTCCCCCTATATATTTATATTGCTCTTGTATAGTTGCAAAGTCTCCCTCACAGGCGCGCGCGGCGGCTCTGCCCCTCCTCCAATTGGGGCAATGTGCCTACCATGCCAGCAGGCCGCTAGGCCTGTCCTGCCAGTCGGTAGCGAGTCCGCGTACCTTGCAGGCGCGTGGGGCAGCTCTGCCCCTCCGCGGTTTACTGGGCCTGTTCTGCCGGTGGGTCACAGGTCCGCCTACCTTGCAGGCGTGGGGGGAGGGGGCGGCTCTGCCCCTCTGCGGGTTGCTGGGCCTGTTCTGCTGGTGAGTCGCAGGTCCGCCTACCTTGGAAGCATGGTTGGGGCCGCTGGGCCTGTTCTTTCGGTGTTCACAGTTCCGCCTACCTTGCAGGTGCGGGGGGAGGGGGCGGCTCTGCCCCTCAGCAGGCCGCTGGGCCTGTCTGCCGGTGGGTCGCAGGTCCGCCTAACTTGTAGGCACTTGGGGTGACTCTGCCCATCCGCGGTTCCTGGGCCTGACCTGCCGGTGGGTCACAGGTCTGCCTTCCTTGCAAGCGTGGTTGGCGGCTCTGCCCCTCCCGGGCTGCTGGGCCTCTTCTGTCTGTGGTCACAGTTCCACCTACCTTGCAGGCGTGGGGGGAGGGGGCGGCTCTGCCCCTCAGCAGGCCTCTGGGCCTGTTCTGCTGGTGGGTCGCAGGTCCGCCTACCTTGTAGGCGCGTGGGGCGGCTCTCCAACTAATATCCTTAACCAACTAGGAAAAATTGTAGGAAGAATAGGCATGCCTCATCACATGACTTCAATGTTCCTTTGTATTTCACAAATGTTTCTAGAGTTCCTACTATGTTGGAGGCATAGTCTGATTATATCACACCTAGGTAAACCCTTTATTCAAAGTTAACCTCTCAATTTGTCCGTATTCACCCCTTGACCTTCCCTACTCTGTGGACTTGCTCATGCTCTCTGTCACATATGGTAGCCTTCTTTTGGCTTCTGAAGTATCTGATCTGTTCTGTCTTCAACCAAATTAGGTTCCAATTTTCTAAGCATTGCCTCATCATTTCAAGCTAAAATGTTCCAATCTTACTTTCTTATCTTTTACAGAAATGGGATCCTATAGAACCAAAATGACACTTTGTATATCACATTCGGTGCTTCCAGTTAACCCATTATGCTAGTTTTCCCAACCTTATTCACATTCAAACTCCAAGATATATTGAGTCAGAGACTTAAGTCTTATCCTTGGTCATTTACTTTTTTCCCCCTTGACTCAGAACCCTATTCTTGGTAAACATTAAATAAAGCAAAGTGATTTTTTTTTTGCTTGATTATTATTTTCTGGTACCCTATGTTCTCTTTAAGTCCATAGTACTTCATTCCGTAATGGCTGAAGCCACCCTGACTTCCTCAGAATCTTGAATTCAGATACAGAGACACTAAATAGAACTGATTATGTGTTCTAGGTCTACAGTCTGCTTCTCCAGATAACACCCATTTTCCTAGGTCAAAAAATAAAGTTAAAAGAATCACTGTCATGTATTCGACAATAGGTCCCAGGCAATGAAAAACTTCAGCTAAGGAAATAGGAAACGAGCAAAACTTGAATGAAGCATTAAAACCAGATAAACAGAACCCCAACTCAAGGTTTTCCACACTTTAAGTTTGATATTTCCTAAACAGCTTTGCCAAGTTGGCTCAGGTTTCTGAATAAAAGGGACCTTTGTTGCACATTTCTTAGAATGGCTTCTTTGGAACATGGACCCTGCCTCAGTTAGAAATGTGAATGTGTGTGAAGATGCGTGGGATGGAGCAGGAAGAATGTTAAAAGGCAGGTCAGCATAAAACGAGAGAGGAGAGATGGCATGATTAGGGTGACACCAAGGAGCTCTCACCTCATTGTCACAGCAGGAGAGAGGCTACCTTCTCCCTATGGACTTGCTCATGCCTTTTCAGGGTGTGCATCCATTCGAGAACACCCACGATCAGATCATGACCATCAGGGAGGTAATGCTGTGTCATCACATTGCTGGTGGCCAGGGGCCAACACTGTCATCACTTGGTTTTGTGCTGCTTAGGGCAGAAAATCTGATTGTTCAGCTACATGTAATCAGCTTACAACAAATCTGGAAGATGTTACCCAAAGACTAGATGATATCCAGGGCCTGGAACTCTAGGCAGACAAAGAAAATGAAGGATTTGCTTTAAGATAACAAGCTGTATCTGTGGCAAGAAACTGGAGACATTGGAATGAGATTCAAGTCTATAAGTTTAATATTAAGGCTTTAAGAAACCAAGATAAACAGCCCAAACAAGCCAGGCAGGTCCTGTGGAGTAGTGAGAGAAGCCAGGATCCAATTCCTTGAACAATAATCTCTGTCTTCCATGTCCAGATCTCACTTGTAATGTATCCCTCAGAGCCGGGACACTCCCATGAGTAGAATCACATTTATGACACACCAAGATAGACGTCTTAAGAGTTTAACTGAATCATGATTTAACTATACACAATATGACCTGTGATATTGGACATATCATCTGTCTCATTAATCTTTTTGTCTTTATGTGAAACAGAGATAGGAACACTCGTTCTAGTAGTATTTTGGTACAAATCCCTTTTCTTCCCTTTCTTTCATATTCTTTTCTCCATCACATTTCCTGGTTTGCTAATGTAGCAGAAGAGAGGTTTATAATGTGACATTGGATTGGAGAAGGAAACATAAAAAGCTTCAGGAAATATAGTAGCAAAAAGTTACTCCCCCAAATGTAAAAGCCTGTGCTTCTCCAAGAAAATATATCTTAAGCCCTTCCAATTGGTGTCTCTACCCCTTCTTTTTCCACCCACAGAGACTAGCTTATTACCTCTGATCCTAAACCATCAAGGACACCAGAAGGGGGTTGGTATCAGAAAATCATGAAGAATTATAGAACCCAGGGAGAAAAATCCTAAACTCAAACTAAATTCAAAGTGAAAGTCATTCCTGAAGTCTATGGGGAAGCACTCACATTGAATTGGGTGTTGAAAAACTGAGTGAAAATAGCTGATACTTATTGAACACCAGACACCATTGTAAGTACATTTTATTGTTTTTGTTACAGGGATTGAACCCAGGGGTGCTTAACCACTGAGCGACATCCCCAGCTGTTTTTGTTGTTGTTGTTGTATTTTATTTAGAGACAGGGTCTCAATGAGTTGCTTAGGCCTTGCTAAGTTGCTGAGGCTGGCTCTGAACTCACTCACAATCCTCCTGCCTCAGCCTAAAAATCCCCAGAAATTACAGGCATGTACTACCATACTCAGTTTGATTTTAAGTATTTTGTGTCCTCATTATTTTATTTAATCATTCATGATCCGTTGAAGGAAGTGGTTTGATTATTCCCATTTTGTACAAGATGAAGGGGCATAGAGAGGTTAAAATATTTGTACAGTACTTCACATGTAATAAATGCTAAATCTGAAACCGCAAGATCTAAACCCAGAGACACACTCCTTACCACAGTGCTCAGTGCACATGCATGGATTGCCCCAAGCATAGAAGGCAGCAGATTGAGACAGAATAAGCACTCAAGTAGAGGCACAAAGACATGAAAGTATTTTTGTTCAGAGAACTAAAATTTGAGAGAAGTTCATAGGAGAGATTATTTAAAAGTTGGCTATGCACATGTCCAGAAACAATATAATTTGCTAATTTACAGATGGTTGGGATCAAATTTTAATATCAACTGATAAATTTTCCCTGATATTTTCTGTTATGCAATGATCTCTCCTTTGTCTACTGGGGCATGAGACATCATTTGTCCAAAGAAAAGACTGATAAGTCAGAAGAAGAAATTGCCTTGAGTTTTAAAAGGACTGTGGAATTGCAAAAGAATTTTAGATTCTTGTGTCTCTAAGCCCAAAATTACTTGTCGCATAAAATTTTGACTGCAAAGAAAATAGTTGGATTAATGCTTCATTAGTAAGAGAAGGCCTCTCAAGATAAGACAAAATGAAAAAGAAAGAAAAATTCTGTAGAAAAAGAAAGAAAAAATCTGTAGGCTGAGAAGAGAGACAGGTAGAGGGAGAAAATCAGGGATAATAGAAACCTTTGATAGGTAGTCTCTCATACTGCAGATAAGCACCAGAGCGCCAGTATGACCTGCAACTTCCCTTTGGCAGCATTGTTAGTAGCAGTAGTATAGAAACAGCTTGGTGGAACATCCAGATAGGAAAACCATAGCTGCAGCATATTTCCAGCAGTTTCAGAGGGGAAGAAGGAAAGGCTGTCTAGAAGCCAGAGAAAAACAGGGCATATCCTATGAAAACCAGTCCAGAGAAAAGACAGAAGTGCAATAAGAAAGAAACAGCACTTAGGAGCAAGCCATGTTCTAGCTCTCTAAAGGTGTCAGTATGGACGAATGCTGTCAACCTGGATCAGAAAGGATCAGCTGGCTCCACCTGATCCCCGCTTATCCTTGGCCCATGTATTCTGTTTCTTGGGGTGGGGGTGGGAGTGCCAGGGATTGAACTCAGGGACACTCGATCACCAAGCCACACTGCCAACCCTATTTTGTATTTTATTTAGAAACAGGGTTTCACTGAGTTACTTAGTGCCTCACTGTTGCTGAGACTGGCTTTGAACTCTCAATCCTCCTGCCTTAGCTTCCTGAGCCACTGGGATTACAGGCGTGTACCACTGCACCTGGCTAGCCCAGGTATTATTTTTTTAGTTTAAATGGACACAATAACTTTATTATTTTGATGTGGTTCTGAGGATTGAACCTAGGGCCTCACATGGGCTGGGCAAGTGCTCTACCACTGAGCTACAACCCCAACCCTGCCTATGTATCCTTAACACTATTTTCTTCTCAAGGATCGAGTTTAGTGATGACAGATTTTATTCAATGGGAATTTAATTTACAATACATGGGAATAGGAAGCTCAAAAGAGAAAATAAGCTCAGATACAGACCAATAAAAAATTAAATTCTTTATACTTCTATATTTGTGAGTTGGCATCCCATGCCTAATACACACTCGAGTGTTATTGTTTGGTTTGATTTTCATTTTGTTTTCTGAAGAGTATAAGCAAATTGAAGGAGTGCACTTTGATATGGACTTTAAAGAAAACAATCAGTTGGGGAAACATAGGTGAAGCTCCAGTAGGGAGGAAGTAATTAATAAGACTGACATGGGGAGCAGGAACAACTCCTATGAGCAAGTATTCCTATAAATAGACAATATGGCAATTTTATACATGTGTTTTTACATTTACTGTTTTCAATTAATCTTCAAACAACTATGCTTATGCTCTTGTCACTGTCCCTGTGTAGCAACTGAAGTGCACTTCTGTTTTTCCATTTGTGGGCTCCCATCCCATGTGTGAATTTGCTTGACAATCATTTCAGCCTTTGCTTGATCTGGTCCTGCCTGCCCTACCCTTGAGGTGATTGGTATATTCAGATCTTCATTCCTTAACTGACCTTCGTCAATTCTGAAACAAGCACTTTGTTTTGTTTTTTTTTTGAGAACTTCTTAACACTTTACCTTGACTTATCAAGTTCTATAAATTCTTGTTGCTGTATTTAAATTTTACCATACCCTTCTCTGAAGGTTTCCTTGTGTTACTTCATTTAAGATTTTCCAAACTTGGAAACATTAGCAAGGCAGTTTTACTTATTATAAACTGCAAAATCAGTACCATGTTGCCAATATTGACAATCCAACCTAACTTGAATCCTTATTTCAAATAACTATAATTTGTGCAAGTGCCAATTTTCTTAATCTTGCATTTTTGTATGTTAATATATATCATCCTAATAGTGTAGGGTAACACTTTTCAATGGCCTTAAAAACTTTTATGTAAACCTTAAATCTTGTACAAAACTCTGTTTTAAATATATCCAATGAGCAGCACTTGAATTAGAGCTTCTTTTTCTGTGGTGTGTGCCTCAATTTTTTGTATTGTGGCCTTCTTATAAAGGGACTCTAATACATTTAACTTATCTAGATGTAAACGTATTATATGAAAAATGTAAATTAATATTTATACTAATGGATAAAATTAAAATCATATTTGTTATATATTTAGTGAATACTTATATGGTACTTGCTTTGTGCCATATTCTAAGTAAAACAAATATAGACAGTCCCTAATATGTGATGGTTGGACTTAATATATTTTTTTGACTTCCTGATACTACAAAAACAATTTATAGTCAGGAGAAACCGTATTTTGAATTTTGATATTTTTCTGGGTTATTGTGCTATGCTCTAAAATACACTATCAAGAAATTGTGCAGAGAGTCAGACAGAGCTCCCAATTAAGTCACATGATATTTATGGTAGATGACCAATACTCTTTAATGCACTTTGCTGATAAGATATGATATTTTTGTAGGCTAGGTGTAGTAAATGCATTTGTGAGTTGTGATGTTTTCAACTCATGATGGACTTATCACAATGTAACCCCATTGTACTGCAAGGAGCATCTGTATTCAGGTTGCCCTTATAAGAGCTCAATTAGTAAGTACTTCTAATATCTCCATTTTATAGATAAAGTAAAGATTAAGACACAAGATATCTAAATAACTTGCCTAAGGTCACACAGCAAATAAATAATGAAACAAGATATGAGCCAAATAGTCTAGTTCCCAAATCCAAGCTGTGTTCATTAAATTGTCCCATTTAAAAATATATAGATTCTATCTATATATACATCAAGTTAGACATAATATGGATTTTGAGGCGTAGGGGGAGTACTGGGGATTGAACCCGGGGGTGTTTAATTTTGATCTAAACCTTCAGCCCCTTTTTTAAATTTTTATTTTTTTAATTTTGAGACAGGGTCTTCCTGAGTTGCTTAGATAGAGCCTTGCTAAGTTGCTGAGACTTGTCTCAAATTTGGGATCCTCCTGACTCAGCCTCCTGAATTGCTGGGATTATAGGAGTACACCACCATACACAGGATGTATTCTTTAGTTGATCACAATTTAAGATTCTAAAAATTAAGGTACTGATAATTTATTGCAGAGCTTCAAAATACAATGATCAATATCACTCACCTACTTAACTGAGTGGTGACTGATGTTGTGTCTACAAGGTACTGACAATATATTTAGCAGATTGAACTTGAGTGTGTGTGGGATTATTAAAAGTACACATTAAGGACACTCTAATAGGCCTTCACACCTATTAACTGGTGTGACCAGTCCACAGGACACCTATTGCTAGTTAAATCACCCCAGGGGTGTCAAAGGGTCCTGGATCATGGCAAAACTAAAAGATAGCAGTTTGTCTCTAACAACTTCTCCATCATTCAATTCCCCTGCCCAGCATCAACCCTCTTAGGCACTTCAAAGAGGCCCAAAGAGTTTTGTTAAACTCTTTTTGCTCTGAGGGAAATCTATGTTACAGTAACAACTACATTGGCTCAGCACCTACCCTGTTTCAATCCAGGTTTGATGACCTCCAACATGAATATCTGCTAGTTTAAACCTACAAGCAGCATGGTAAAAAGCAGAAGGTGACAAGCAGAGACAATCTTCAAGAGATCTGCATATTTATAGAGAGAGCTGGACACTGGGTGATGAATTTTGCTTAAAAGTCTATTACATTACAGAGATTTGAATAATGATAATAATGGCTGGCATTTTTTTATTAGTAAATTCACGTTTCAATTCTTTTAATGATTCTCAGAAGTAGAGGTGAGAAAAATTGAGGCTGAGAGGTTAACTAATTTGCTCAGATTCATGAACCTGTTTGGTGGTGAGATATGGATATGAGATATTTACTTTATCTTAAAGTTCTGGTCTATTTCTACTATGTATTGCTTCATAACAAATATCCATAAAACTTAATAGCCATTTTTTTTATTCACAGATTGATGGTCCAGGAATTCCAAAAGAGTTTAACAAGGTGGTTCACCTCTGATCCACATAGTGTCAGTGGATCAGCAGGGGCTGAAATTCTCTTCCAAGAGCCCTTCTTCTTCCAGTGTCTGGTGCCTCAGAGTTTCTTTCCTCCCAACCACTTTCCACACTGAATCTCGTCATCCAGACCTGGGCTTCTCCCAGAACAGAGAAATGTAGATACTCTCACTTCTTCCATGGAAACTGGCCTTTAGTAGCAAGTATTCTCAGACACAAGGAACAGAAACTGGAAATTCTTTAAAAGCAGACCTGTAACAGCAATAGCACCATCTCTGCCATATTCTTTGGTCAGTGTGGTAAGAGAGCAGTCCACATTCACAAAGATGGAAAACAGATCTCCTCTGTCCATGGATTGTGTACCTACACACAGTCTCACTTTGGAAATTTTCATGGCACAAAGCCTGGGTTCTTAGAGAAGAAAGTCCTAACAAATCTCATTATATGAGACCAAGGCAGAGGTTGCAAAACCCTTGCACTAAAAGGGAAAATATTAACAATGTGCAGAGACAACCTATGGATTGAGAGAAAATACTTTCAAGTCATATATCCAATAATGATTCAATCAAATATATTCAAAGAGGCCAAGCACCTTGATTATCAAGAAAACAAACACATAAAAAAAAACCTACTTAAAAAATGGATGAGGGACATTTATCAAAAGAAATCTTATAAGCCAACAGATACAAAAACATACTCACATCACTTATCATCAAGTAAGTGAAAAATCAAACCCATAATGAGATATCCCATATGTGCCAGAATAGTTATTATCAAAAGATGGAAGACAACAAGTATTGGTGAGTATGTGCATAAAAGAAAACACCTGTACACTGTTGGTGGAAATGTGAATTAGTATAGCCATTATGGGACACTGTATAGAGGTTTCCTAAAAAACAAAACAACAAAACAACAACAAGTAGGAACTACTATGTGATCTATGTGATGAAGCGATCTTATTTTCAGATAGTTACCCAAAAGATGGCATCAGTTTGATAAAGAGATGTCTGCTCTTTCATGTTCACTGCCACAATCATCACAGCAGTAAAGTTCTGCAATCAACTTAAGTGTCCATCAGCTGATGAGTGGATAAAGAAAATGTATGTATAAAGAAAATTGTATGTATAAATAATGGCATGCTATCCAGTCTCCTAAAAAATAAAGAAAAAGAAAAATTCTGTCATTTTCAAGAACATATATGGAGTTGATACCAATACGTTGAACAAAATAAGTCAGAGACAGAAAGGCAAGTTACACATTCTCACTTATAGGAGAGATCTAAAAAATATTGAAATAATAAATGCAGAGTGTTTATTAATAAATTACAGAAAATCAGCATGAAGGAAATGTGGGAAATGTTGGTCAAAGAGTGGAAAATCTCAGTTAGACCAGAGGATTTTTGTTTATGTCTTTGTTTGTTTGTTTTAGTTCTATTGTACAGCATTGTGAATATAATTCAATAATATTTTGTTTACATTTTAAAATTGCTAAGAGTAAATTTCAAAAGTTCTCTCCAACAAAAATATTAAGTATTTGAGGTGATAAAAATCTTAAGTAGCTTGATTCAATTATTCCATGTTGTATTCATAAATCATAACATCACTCTAACCCATAAATTTACACAATTATAAACTTTCAATTTACATTTTTTTCAAAAGCATTGATTCATGAGGACAGTAGTTCATGGGGAGAGGCACTGTCACTCCAGGTGGTTGCTGAACAGGTGTTACACTATGTTATTGCATTGAATTACCTGAGACAGCATTGCTTTGCTTACTAGTTACATATTTCACAGAATGAATGGACATAGTTTATTGTATTAAGTGTAAGTGAATCCTCAAACTGAGGAACCCTTAGCAGAGACAGATTGAGATTGACGGACTGACAGATTGTCTGATTTCTGATATTCAATGAGCTTTGGCCAAGAAAACTGACAATTTCATAGAATTCAACAATCTTTTGGGTGTCCATCAGCAATAAAATGTGTAGTAAAAAGATAGTTTATATTAATATTTATCACACTGATAAAGAAGTCTTTGCTATCTTAACTTTGAGAGAAACAGGGTATTTCTTTTTGCTAGTTCATGATTGCCAAACTAATATTTTCTCTTCTGGTTATTCATATCTCTTAGTCTAGATCCCAAATATTTCCTATCCCTGTGTCTCTGGTTCATGACGCTATGTGAAGTCTTGTAGCTTTCTCTCCAGCTTTATCCGTGTGGGAAGGAATAAGGTACATTCACTGTGACAACGGAAGGAAAGGGTTCTTCACACCAGATCTTGTATTATTCTTGTAACTTTCCAAGTGTTGCTCCCCACATGAAGGACAGGTCACAATTTACTCCTAACTGGGGAGGCTTTCAGTAGATTCGCTGTGAAGCAACACACAACTCTTACAATGAGGGAGGGTAGCCAAACCTCAAGCCTTAGGGATGATGGTTTGGTAAGGTGACATATTTCAGCAAAGAATAATTATGTGTCAATGATGGTTTATATAGTAGAAAACACCCAATAAATAGAAATTAGTAACAGCAACTTAATGATGACTATACCTCTTTGTCCTTTGTATTTCTATTACCTAAATGGTGTTAAGTGAAGTGAAAAGGTTTCCCACCTTTTACACTTCAGAAGTTTTGAATATTTAATCATGTATGTTTCAAGACACCAAAGTGACTCTGGTCCCTAAGATAACAAATCTCTTGCCTTGCACCTGAGGTTTTCAAACTAACATTGGGAGTTTAGGACTTTTACTTGCTCTTTGAAACAGAACTAGAGTGAAAGGCACAGTCTCTGTCCGGGGTGTCTACAGTGGGTTACAAGAGGATGTGAATTCCCAATATCATAGTAGAAGAGAAGGGTGGCTCCTTACAGTTCTATCTTTAAGGAAGTCTGAGCTCTGCCTGGTGTTTGGGCTGAGATACAAAACAATTTCTCTATTTTCCCAAATAGTTCACCCCTCCCTAATTATAGCTCTCAGACGAATGTTTTGTTAACCATCAGAAAGCAGGCAAAGCAGGAAGGAAATAATCAGGCATTTTCACTTAGAACATTGAATTTTAATACCCTTTTCCCTCTTGCTAACAGACCTTTCAATTTTACTTCTTACATGTTTTAAGTATGATCAATTTTACCTTTCAAGATATTATTCCTCATCCATAAAATTACACAAAAATTGCCATAAACAAGCTGGCTGAAAAGGAACAATCATATATTTTTTAAAGAAAAAATAACCTTCATGTTTATAGAAATAATAAAGCCCATGCAGTACTTCTTTTAAAGATCTTGCTCTAAACAAACTGAATTATTCATGCATAGAATTGTACAGCATTAGAACACCTGTTTTCAATCATGCATAATGTAAAATCACTCATTACCTCACAAGAGCCTCTACATCTCCAGCAATCAAATGGCATTGAAACAGCAAAACAGGTGCCTGGCAGGTGGATCCAAGCAGCTGTTTTGAGCGTGCATGCCTTTTCTTGTACAGGTGTGATGATCTTGTTTTCAACTGCATAATTGCTATTTAAATAGGTAATATTTAATTCTTATGTACTTTAATATTTATTTTTGCTCCTCCAATTCCTCTCCCTCTTTGCCATTGCCTGGGCTGGAGGTGCATTTGAAAGCTTTCAGGATCCTGTAAGGTGCAGCAATGCCAGTTGAAGGTGCAATTCCACTCTCTTAGGCATTCATGTTAAAGGAATCTGTTATAAAAGTTCACGGTATATGCAAGACTATGTAGGGTTTCAGCAGTATGAATAACCACTGAACAGGAAAGGAATAGTTACTTTTCCTTGTTAGGTATGATGCGAAAGTCAGATTTAACAGTTTCTACTGTGCATACCAGGATTTTTAAATTCATTCGATGCAAATCTATGAGTGCAAATCAAATAGAGAACATCTTCCTTCAGCTGCCGATACAAACTTTATTGAACTTCTACAAAGATAGCTCTGTGTGTATCCTCCTTGTGAGGCATCAAAATGCATTTGCTTAAGCATGTTTTAGTAAAACATCTTTAAGTCTCAGCTGGAAATAGGGTTTTCACTTCATACTAGATTTATCCAATATAAATTCATTCAAGTGGAATAAGAAATGCAGCTTTCAACAGGGGGTGTTGTAGGCACCTTATATCCCTGTCGTTTGTAAAGTTTTTTTTTTCCTTTTTCTATTTAATAATCAACAAATTTAGTATCAGTGGAAGGTGCTATATGGAAAACTGTAAAGACAGGAAACTGCTTTTGAGAACAGGTGCAGAATGAATTTCTATGGCTTCAAAATTATATCATTCTTTGTAAATCATTGTGCCTCTTTCAGTCAGGGTTGACAGTGAGTCAGACTACCAGAGTTGAAATAGAAGTCCATTGTGTTAACATAGTTGCGTGTTTGGGCACCCATATATCCAGAAACTGATTTCACTTCTCTGTAAGGTAAGTGAACTCTAGAACATACAAAAAAACAAAGTAGTTCGTTCACATATTATATTATGTCATCAATATTTTAAGTAACCTTTGCAAAATGTCCAATTATTCTACATAAATGGAACAATGTTTTCAGATATTACAACATGTTAATCACATCCAAATATCCCTATGAATCCAGATACTAGGCATCATTCATGCAGAACAAAGACCTGATAGATGTTGTCATTTTAAAGGTGGTTTTCCCAGTGGCTTGGGAGGCTGAGGCAGGAGAAATGCAAGTTCAAAGCCAGCCTTAGCAACTTAGTGAGACTCTTTCTCAAAAAAAATAAAGATGGTTTGGCAATCAGTAGGCATATTAATATTTATGTTAGTAATGCTTTGTTATTTCAGAAAATACCCTAAACTGAGTGAAAAATAATCATATCATAGTTATTTGAATAAAGTGTTCAAATTATTTAAAGTAATGGAGATTTAAAATCAGAAAGTTAACCCACAGGTCATATATTTTCACCTAAATCTTACTGATAATTTCTAATATTGATGGTTTTAACTTTCTCTTGAGGTTCATCTTCACCACAAATAGTGAAAATGCACTGTAAACTAGCCTCACTTACATTAAAAGGAAACCAGTGCCGATAAGCAAGTCTTGACCTAAAACATTTTTTTTCTAGAAGATACTATATAACTTTGAGGAGGTACAGATATCATAAAAACAAAAAGAAACCAATTTCAATCTCTTCAACTCAATTACATACTCCAAAGCCAAAATAAATCAGCATATTATATAAAAACATCTTCTCCTGAGGTCAAGCCAACGAAACATCTATTCCCAAAGAAAACTTTTAATAAAAGCAAAGACTATTTTAATTTTCAAAAATCCTTTATTACATTGTCCATAAAATTGTACATATTAATAGCTTACTATGTGATATTTTAATACATGTGTAGGTTGTATAAAGTTCCAATCAGGTTAAACATGTCTATCCTCTCAAACATTTATAATTTCTTAATTTCTTGATGGTGATAGCATTCAGAATCTTTTCTTGTAGCTATTAAAACTGGGTAGTACATAATTTTTCCCATAGTCTCTCTATTATGCAAGAGCACCCCTGACTTCTTGTACCTATCTGACTGTACCCATTACCCATTGATCAATCTCTTCCCACCTCTTTCCTTTTTACCTTCCCCAGCCTCTGATAACACCATGGTTCTACCATGAACTTCTATGAGATCAACATTTTTATATTCTACATATGAATGAAATCATGTTGTACTTGTCTTTCTGTGCTTGGTTTAATTTTAATAGCACTCTGCTACAAGTAAAATTCCCTAAAAACTCACTAGAAATGCCACAGAACATTTAAAAACAAAATTATTAAAAAGTTGTTCTTTTTTAAAAAAAAATATTTATTTTTTAGTTGTAGTTGGACACAATATCTTTATTTTATTTATTTTTATGTGGTGCTGAGGATTGAACTCTGGGCCTCGCACGTGCTAGAGGAGCCCTCTACCACTGACCCACAACCCCAGCCCCAAAATAGTTGTTCTTAAAAAAGATATTAAAGAGTAGAATTTTATACTCATTTTGGGTGAGTAGAAGTTGGTGAGTAGATGTTATTTCTGAATAACAGAGAGGTGACCTATTGAAGACCTTATTACTTACAAAGTCATTCCTTCTCAAGCACCAGAGGCTCCTATCTGCCATGGGATATCTCTTTAATGCATGGCAATGACTGCTTTGGTTTCTGACTTCTTTCCTTTATAAATCAGTGTAAATAATTTTAGATGTTCTCGTCGTTCTATAAGGTTTGGGATAAGCTTCCTCCAGTGTGCTTTCATTCATTAATCCTCTGACTTCCGTATCTTGCATTTCCTGTTGCCTACCCTGTGATGCAGTTTCTCTACGCCAGGGCCTGTGTCAACTGTTAACTGTGCGTGGATAGAATGGTCATCAAGGAAGCTGTACTGCTGGGAGAGAGTACTGCTGTGTTTTATTTCTTCTAACAGACACAGGGTCATGGTCTTTTCAATATTACCCATATAAAAATATCTTGAACCACTGAATGAGATCAAATTTTTTTCTGCCTTCTTTTCTTTTACTTATTATCACTCTTTAGTAAATGTTATCTTTAAAAATGCTTTTAGATTCTTTAAGTTCTAAGTGAATCATTTTCTAAATATGGGTGGTGTTTACTTTCTCCAGAGCTAAGAGACTGAAAGAAACCTGTCCATAAATTGAAATAAACTCCAGATCAAAGATTTTCAGCATTAACTGGAAAATCAATGATCTGGGACAACATATCTTGTCAACTCAAATTATGACTAATGTCTGAAATTAACTGCACACTAACTACATTTCTCAGTTCTCTGGCTCATTCTTCAAAGTTCCCATTCCTGCCAAGTTCACTCAGTGCCTCACTCTGCTTTCCCTGTCCCCCATTTCTGTCATATCTGGTTGGGAGATGCCACCTGATTGTATGCTAGGCACTGGGTCACTCATAATGGACCATTTGAATGGCAGCAAGAATGGATCATTACAATCCCACAAAATAAATATTGTATAACATCGATGTAATATGAAATTTTCTTTACTCCATCCTAAAATTCTATCTAAAATCTTTTGATTTATTCCAACATAGATGACTAACTTTAAAATAATAAAATTTAATAAGATGTTAAAAAATAAAGTCTAATGAAATAATTCAAATCGTATTTGGGGATCTTAAAGTTCCTAAGAGTTGTCATTTTGAATATTAAATCTCAGTCTATTATATGTGGGGAGATATGAGATTAAAGCAACTTTTTTCGCTTAGTAATATGCCATAGCTATTTATTTCTGCTCTTAACATTTTAGAAATAATTATATTAGTAAAATTTGTGTTTTCTGTCCAGGATTCCTCAATAAACTCTTACATGAAATGAGTTTCTTTATATTTTCACATATTTTTAACATATACACATGTGAATTCTCTGCTCATTTTGGACCCCACACAGCAGCATTTAGTAGCAATTAGACAAAATAAATTAATTTGTAGAAAAAATAAGATTTTTTAATTCTAATATATTTTATATTGCATTGTATTTTTTAAAGATCATCAATTAGGCAAAATTAAATTTAAAATATTTCTCAGTATATAGAAGCAGGAAAGAAATTCCATTGTCATGGAAAACCTTTCTCCCTTCAAAGTGCATTTTAAAGTTTCATTTAATATCAATCATACATCATTTACCAATTATTTATCAGGATTTGCTTTTTTTGTATATATATATATATATATATATATATATATATATATATATATAAAATAATAATTCTCAAAAATAATTTGTGGTTAATAACATGCCCATAATGACATTTTATTATTTATTTTTTATTTTTTATCTATTTTCTCCATAAAATACATTTAAGTAACTATTCAAACAATTAAAAAAATATAAAAAGCATTAGTTGTTAGGCATATTGACATATGTATAATTCTGTTATTTGTTTTTTTATGTAAAGCAGTGGAAAGATGGGTTTCATAAGTGAGAATGGTCTTTAGTAAAACAATCAATTTATTTAGTTACTGCACAGTTTGTGTGTAATGAACCTAACAGAAATGTTAAACCAAAATAGCTCTAGTAAGGTATCAGAAGTCAAATATTAAAACACTCTGCTTAGTTAAACACAATATAAAATCACATTCAACAATGAAAAAGTTTGTATTGAATGCAACTGCTTTGGGGCATGCGTTTTAGTCAGATTTGCATTGCTGTGACCAAAAGACCAGACAAGAACACTTGAAGAAGTAAAAATTTATGTTGGCTCGCCATTTTAGATGTCTCAGTCTATAGATGAATTGAAGCAGGGCATCATGGTGGAAGAGCATGACAGAGGGAGGCAGCTCAGGTCACAGAAAGCAGAAAGCAGAAAGAGAGCTCTGCTCACCAGGGACAAAATAGAAACCTAAAAGGTGTACTTTCATTTAAGTACTTCTTCCAGACACACCCTACCTGCCTATTGTTACTACCTAGTTAATCAACATGGAGGATTAATCTACTGATCATGTAAACCTAATCATAACCTACCTAATCATTTCACCTATGAATATTCTTGCATTATCTCACACATGAACTTTTGGTAGACAACTCATATCTAAACCATAATAATATATTTCTTATATACATATATATATACATTTATATACTTGACTATACACACACACACACACACACACACACACACATTTGTATATATAACTGTACAACACCAACAAAACTGTCCTCATGGAGTTTATATTCTAGCAAGTGAAGTCAGTTGTCTGATGGCCTTGGGCCAATGTAGTTCTTCCTTTTTTATCTCTTGCATCATAGAATTTGCTGGGAGCACAACATCCTGAAGTAAGAAGGAACTAACAAGACAGACTGTTTCTGTTCCTATCTACAATGCTTCTGTTCCTATCCACATGTCCCATAATGCTTTAGCTCAGTGTAACCCCTGGAGTATATAACCCAAGGTAGACTGCTTTTATAGTCCATCAGCTGTGCATAATATTAGGTAGATGTAGATGTGATTCTGTCTATCCTATGCAGCTTCTCTGAGCCTACAAAATCCAACTTCCCATAAATTGTAGGCATCTACAATCTCTTGCTGCCTATGAGGAGTAAATTTCTTTCATTCAACTTGTGTGAATATTTTGTCTCATGAGATTTATACTAGAATAAATTTCATCCCAAGATACAATAGGCTTTAAGTAGTAACCAGTGTACAGTGAATCTGCTTTACAGCTACTAAAGCCAGAAAATAACAATTAAATAATCAATAAAGTATGTGGCCTGTTAAAAGGTTGTAAGAGCTATGAAAAACAGGAGATAAAGTACATCAAGGTAAGGGAGGGTAAGACTACAAAGAGTAGGGTATACTCATTACAGTACTAAATAGAATATTCAGTGTGGGTTACCTCATTCAGCAGATAGTATCTGAAAAAGATCAAGAGATTGAGCAAAGTGGAGATCTAGAAGGGCATTCCAGAAAGAAACAGCTCCTGCAGAGTTCCCCAGGAGGGAGAAGTAATGCCAGCATCACTGCCATAGAATGAGAGGAGGGGAGCATTAGATGAGGTCACACAGATGACAGAGGCTGAATGTTTTAGGTCAAAGTTCAGTACACTTTTCTATAAATAACAAAACACTAGGTACATATGGATTTGTGACCCACAGAGTCCTTGTCTTATCCCCTCTACTTGGCCTAGGGGATGTGATAACCACCTTAGGCAATAATACAAATGAATGTGAATGACTCTGTTCCCATTAACTCTATTTATGCACACTGAAAGTTAAATTTTATATACTTTTCACATATAATACATTTAAAAATATTTTTTAGCCATTCAAAACTATGATGATAGTTCAGTGAATTCTTTTTATTCATGTCACTAAACCAGTAAACCATAACTACCATCCTTAGCTCTTGGGCCCATAAGCCATAGTTTTCTGACCTCTGATGTTAAATATGGTTGGTTGTGGCAAAGTGGTGGTTCTTAGTCTCAGTGAAATGAAGTCTCAGTGTGAGATTTTCAACAGAACAAAACATGATAACTTTAACACTTTCCAAAAGATCACTCAGGCTGTATGTTGAGAATATAGTATAGAGGGCAGGAATCAAAAGTAAAGAGACATATCAAGAGGCCAGTAGAGAATTCTAGGCAAGTCAGGTGTGGGTGGTGCATGCCTATATTTCCAGCATCTTGGGAGGTTGAAGCAGAAGGAATGCAAGTTCAAGGCCAGCCTCAGAAACTTAGGCCTTAAGCAACTTGGTGAGACCCTGTCTCAAAAATAAATAAAAATCAAAAGTGCTGGGGGATGTAGCTCCAAGATAAAGTGGGTTCAATCCCCAGAACCAAACAAGGAAAGAAAGAAAAGAAAAAGAAAAAAAAAGACAATTTCAGGCAAGAGATGATAGAGGCTAAGACCTGAGTGGTAACATGGAGGTAGAGATTGGTAGTGAGGTAGTCAGATTCTGAACTTGTTTTGAAGTGTCTTTACTGTCCAGTTATATAAGGAGTAAGGGGGGGCAGTGGGAAGAGGCATTAAGATTGTACCTTCCCGAGCAACTGGCAAGAAGAAAAAAAAAAGAGGACATTCAAATCAAATTAATCTTGCTTCAAACCTCATCTCAGTATTTATGTGACATATGGCAAGTGAACTCTTCCATGGCCTCATTTCTATGAAGTGGGGATGATAATTAAATACTAACAGAGTAAATCTAAGTTATAGGGCAAACAACTAATATTCAATGGTTGCACTGAACTATATAGTATGAATGGTTCTGTGTGCTTCATTGACTGGTCAGGATAGATTCTTCTATTTACCATGTGGAGAACCTGAACTGTACTGCCCAGGATCTCCCTGCCTACATCTTGGAGGACTGCATTTGAAACTCTTTCTGTCAGATTTCAGCCTCCATGATTTTAACCATTATGCTACTGCCTCCCTGAAAAAAAATATAATTCATTTGTCTTAAAACCAGACACTCAACCAATAAATAACTTATTTAATCTTTGGAGCTTATCTTAAAAGTGAAATAAGGACTAGAAATTTAAAAGGAAGCAAAATAAAATAATGGAGCAGAACAGAAAGATTAAAAAACTAAACATGGAGTAAAAAGATTGTAACATGGGTGCATGAGCCAAAAAATATTGGGGCAAATTTTTTTCAGACAAAAATCTCACACTGGATTTTAGTGATCCATAAAGACAACTTCTCCTACATAGGAAAATAGTAAAATATAAAATCACTTATTCATTTGTTAAATATTTTGGAATGCCATGAATCATTGCTCTAAAACCAGAAATATAAGAAAATATAAGCTAGCGACGACATCTTCCTTCTTGTAGTAACCATTGTTTGTGAATATGATCATCCGGGATTATTTTCACGAGGGTTAAGAGAGGCTTAGTAGTTCAGGAAAAATATTCACAATCACAGAAGCGTAATTCAGTCCCTCAGAAGAAAGACTGTAATTCATCTAGTTGCAATGGGAATTTTGTGTTTTTTAATTTTTTAAGGGAGGTAAAAAGAAAAAGGGAATGCTAAATATTAAATGTTCTTGATTCTTATTATTCACATCTCAGGCTAAAATGGCCATCATATAGGGAACTGCTAGTTCTCAGATGGTGAGAGTCACAAATACCAGCACACACTGGGAGGGTATGATAGCAGAGAAAAGAAACTAACAAGGCCAATTTTATGATGAGGAAATGTTTCTCTCAAAGGGCAGATACTTATCAAACTAAATTTGTTTAACAAGAGAAAATTTGATACCAACAATGTTATGATGTATATAGAAATACACTTGTATAAGGAGTTTTACACTTTGTTTATTTATAATCAAAATATATTGATCTCTTCACACATATTGACAAGAAAGTAGTAAATGTCTTCAAGGAGAAGTAACATACCAGAGCCAGCCCTATTGTGAAGATATCCAAAGTTCTAGCTGACTTCTTTATTTTCCTTCATCTCTCAAATCCAGAGCCCTGTGCATCTCCGGCTTTTAGGAGCACTGTCACCCCTGTGCACCTAGCAATGCCTGCTGGCTAGTGACAGTATCTCCTTGATGAGCAAGCCCAGCCAGTCCCAGGCAGCTCCCCTTTCAGCCTGACAGCTGCAGATCCCAGGTGGTCTGACATTTGAGATGGAGGCTGTGGATAAGATTGAAGGTGTTTTAGGGGAGAAGTAGGCTGTGAATAACACCAAGACTTCATCCAGATGGAATCACTCAGGAGACAACCTGAGATGCTCTATTACTGTCCATATGTCTTCTAGGTCTCCAAAGGCCAGACTCCATTGATTTATTAGAAACCCACTATTTATGCTTTTGGCTCACCTCACAGCAGACTACAGTAAAGGATTTATCAGAGATGCTGCCGTTTCTGGCGGTTATTGGAATTTTATAAGTTCTTTAAATAAAACAGCCTCCATAAATATCCTAGTAAACATCAGACAATAAAGTAAATATTTGGGGGGCGAGATTCAGTTTATTTCCTCTTAATATATATCACCTTTTTACAAGTTTCCTTCCCAGGGCAGCCTCATGGCAAAACATTTTACAGAACGTACCTATCTTAGGTAAATAAATACATACGTGATTCCAAAGAAATCCAAATTACAAGACATCATTTTGCAAAGAGTATGCTTAAGCACAATTTTTCATTGCAAATAAATCTACAAAGAATTATTTCATTGTTTTATCAGCACAAACAGTTGTTATTAGAGTATCTTATTTATAGATGGTTCTTTGAGAGACTATAGTAATATAGCAAAATATCAGTTATTCCATCACACTGGTGAATTTAATGAACCTGAAGGTGTGTGTTATTTTAGCACTTGCTGTAGCTCCTGTGAAAATCCAGTGGTGCTAAAATCTGTAAACCTGTCATTGCTTAAGTAATAACCTTGTTAAAAGCATCTTCATTTAACTTACTCGAGCTTCAGCAGGATGCAGGTTTTATTTTATCAGTGTAGAGGGTAGGTGTTTCAAACTCAAACCACTTATGGTAAATATAATTAATTGTAGTTTATTAATTTATTCTCAGTGTTATTGCTTTTATTTTAACACTTAGTTTAAATTAAATATTGTCTGGAATCTAGTGCCTATTTTCAATTTTTTACACATTCTTAATTTGTATTGAATTTCTGTGGTTACAGGAGTAAATTTTGTCTATGCCAATGAAAACATTCATTTTAATCTTTAATATTTTTTTATGTGAAGCCCAACAGACTCTCCTCACTACCCCCACTATATACAACGTGGAGAAAAAATACAAAGTGCATTTTTGTTAATATGCTGGGAATGGATTGGAGTTCATTCTTGTCTTTTAAAAATATGGAGAAAATTGGATATTGATGGTAGGTGTTCAGAATTATCAATTGATTTCTGCAAGAACACATCTATAATTATTGAAAGGCTGACAACAAAAATACTCTCTCCTCCTGCCTCATTCTTCCTTTTATTTGGAGCTAATTCTGAAAGGGAAGAGAAGAGAAAAAAAGAGGGGGAGCGAGAAGGAGACAAGAAAGAGAGGAGGAGAAAAATAAGGAAAAACTATAATTTATACAATTACAGAATTAAAACAAAAACATTTTTTTTTCTGATTACCCAGACAGACCAACAGCAAGGTGAGTGATAAAAGCTGTATATTATCATCCACATTAAAGAACTTGGTAAATTGCAATGATGCTGTTGATAGATGCTGCTAGGCATTTATAACCACATCTATAAAAAACTGATGGAAAGTATTGGTGGCCAACTGATGTTTCATTGCTGACAAAAATTTTTTAAACAACTACTTTGATAGATAGGATAAAATTCATATGAAGTCTACTTTCCCCCCAAAATATCAATAGACATGCAAGTGGAAATATTATATTAAGTCTATTTGACAATAAATTGAACCTCTCAAGGTAGTTTTGGTTTGAAATCTATTGTTTTTAAAAGAGCCTTTTTATAAGATTATGAAATTTCATGTTTAATTTATGTTAAAGTCTTAGAAAACTAACCAATCAATATTTTTTAACCTGTAAAAAAAATAAAATAAAATGTCTGTAATTTAACTTGAATTTTATTGTTTTAAAACATATTATTGACCCAAGAGCAGTGCCACATGCCTATAATCCCAGCAAAGCAACTCGGGAAGCTGAGACAGGAGGATCACAAGTTTGAGACTAGCCTCAGCAACTTAGTGAGGCCCTCAGCAACTTAGTGACACCGTCTCAAATCTAAAAAACAAACAAACAAAAAACCTAAAATAAAAGAGGGCTGAGGATGTAACTCAGTGGTAAAGAGTCCCTGGGGTAAATCCCTGATACCAAAAAAAAAAAAAAAAAGTATATACATATGTGTGTTTGTGTGTGTATAATGATCAGATTTTTACAAACTTCAAGATATTTTTATGAAATTAAAAACTTAGAATCCTGATGTTTATCGTTCCATTCTAATCTTTAAATTATAATGTAGATTTTAAATATGAAGGTTAAAAAGTGTGAAGAGGATATACATCAAGAACTAAACCAATTTCTCTTGTTACTTTTAATATTAAAAATACTAGTACTATTAAGCATTACTGTCTTTCACTACTTTGTGTTTTATGATGGTTTTAGAATTAATAATGCTTAGAGTACTTGGAGCATAGTCCATTCAAATAATAGCATATTTAAGTAAGTAATGACAAAAGCTTGTTTTAAAATTGCACACATACAATTTTTGTAATTATCAATTTTTTACAAAAATTTGCCACTAAGTAGTTCTTTTTCATAATTCAGCTAATGTTTATATATTTTAAAGAAGTAACCGAAGTGATTCTGCAATCTGTATTTGGGGTAAAAATGGGAGTTCATAACCCACTTGAATCTAATGTATGAAATATGATATGTCAAGAGCTATGTAATGTTTTGAACAACCAATAAAAAAAAGAAATAACATTTTGAATCAATATATTAAGCAACCATGTTAATTTTTGTTTGGTCTGACAGTATAGTTTCTAAACAATAGCTGGACAGAAGATTATACACTTTTATCTTTCAATAAGATACATTTTAAATGTACATTAAAGTTAGAAGAATTTAATGAAATTCACACTTATATCAAGGATTTTTTTAATTAAATCTATTGGTTGTTGGTATCTGTGAACTCTTAAGAATAAACACCTGCAGTGTTTTATTATGTAAAAAGGTGGTTTAATTGCATCATATTTATCACAGACAAATCAAGCCCTATTCAGAAGATAATAATGACACAGTAATTGGATCAGTAATTGGTTCAGGATGATTCAATATTGTACTAATAATCATAAATACTGCTGTCTTCTGCTTTGATACAGGGTTGACATGCTAATATAGATTGGATTTGGAGCAATAAATATTAGTTAACTGGATCTAGTATTAATGTTGAGATCCTTAGTTTGGCTATGGCAGCCAGAAACAGGTATGAACCATTTGCACTCTTGAAAACATCTACATTCTAATTTATAATATAAATTTAGTCAACACACTTTATTGACTTTTTTAACCAGATATCTTTGAAACCAGCATCTTCAATACACAAGGGTGGAGGGGAGTAGAAATAATTAATTTTCCCAATTTTCCTTATAAAATTGATCATTCTGTGGGAGTGATATAGTTTTTACATTTGATTGAGCTGAGTTGCCATGGCTGATGTGACATGATGACCTGGTGGGCAAAATTATTCATGTGCCAGTCACATAATGATGGATAAGAAAATCATTCCCATTACCACACTGTGTTCAGCAGACACTTGGCGGTTAAACAGGACTATTTCTTAGTCAGTGTGGTAGCAGTCTTTCAGAGAGTCAAAGGAAGGGAGGCTCATTAAAAGGAAACAATGATCCTTATTCACTCAACATGGAAACTTGCCTTATAAGAATATATTGGGCAGATCTGGGCTGGAACAAAAATGGCATATCCCTTTTTATCAATGGAAATGAAACACAGGGTCAACCTGCCTTGGTTGGAGTACAGCCTGCTGGTGATAGAAGTGGATATATTCGGGCATTTGTTTATTTATGATAATTTCTACTTATGGAGGAATGGTGTTCATAGTCTAAGTATCCTACCCTACTGAAATAGGTCTTTTTGTGGAAGTAGAAGGGGACAGTTTACAGGTACCAATACAGAACTTAATTTTGCAGTGATGATGTTCAAGTTGTAAAGCCCTTGTAATAGGCAATTAGACGTATGATGCTTACCTGGTGATGGCAGAAAAAAAATTCTGTTATCTTTAACAAAAATAGGATAATAGTATGTACAAAATCTAAGCCCAAGACCCAAATAATGTGCCACCGAATACAGAACCGATTCCTCTTGGCAAAGAACCCCAAACATAAATGTCACATTTCTTAAGAGCAATAGCAAGGCTAGTTGGATAGTGAATATCCAGCTTTCAATTATTGCATTAATCTTCTTTGGACTTTGAGTTTTAATTATTTACAAATTGGGAATTCATATACCCCAAAAGGTCATGATGAAGAAAATGAATATAAAGCTTATCAAATGTATTATTTGTATAAATTCTCAAGGATAAGTGTCAAATTTCTCTCACATCCTTTATCTATCCAATATTTACTTAAAGAGTCTTTGAAAAAAGGTGTCTTAGTCTGATTTATGTTGCTGTAACCGAAGACCATAGCCTGAATAACTTACAGTTTGTTTAGTTCATGATTCTGGAGGCTGAAATGTCCAAGGCCACATTGGGTTGTTCAAAATTGCTCTGATATAGTATTTTCTGGCTCTTTTCCTTCTAAGGCAGTGTTCCTTCTCTGTAGCTTTCTAGCTGACATAGGCAAGGAGAAAGTAGCCATCTGACTCTATGCTGCATGGAGCATATGGATGCTACAATTCTCTCAACATAAGCTCAACGAAATCTTCCTCATGATATTGCTGTTGGCTCTATTTTTTAATGCTTTTATTAGGGCATTATAATTATACTTAACAGTTGTGTTCATGTTGACAGAACCATACATGTATAAAATTTAATTTGTTCATATCAGTCCCTAGTACCTCCTCTTTTCCTTCAGGGGCATACTGGGGATTGAACTCAGGGATACTTACCCACTGGACCACATCCAAAGCCCTATTTTGTATTTTATTTAAACAGAGGGTCTCACTGAGTTGCTTAGGCTTTGCTGTTGCTGGGGTTGGTTTTGAACTCAGATCCCCCTATCTCAGCCTTGTGAGCTGCTTGAGATTACAGGTGTGTGCCACTACACCCAGCTTTTCTATTTATTTTTAATTGGCTTTATGAATATCCACAAAGATGGAATTTAGTGTGATATGTTTAAATATGCACATAGCATAATTTTGTCAAATTAATTCCTTACTTCCTCCCCTTTCCACCCCGGCTCCCCAGTCTACTTCTTTACTCCACTGGTTTTCCCTCTATCCTTGTGATATCGTTTCCCACCCTTCTTTCCCCCTACTTTGCTCTAGCTTCTGCATATGTGAGAAAACCTTCACTCTTGATTTTATGAGTCTAATACATTTCACTTAGCATGGTATTATTTTTATCTATTTACCGAAAAAAAAATGATTTCATTCTTCTTTATGGCTGAGAAAATTTCAGTGTGTGTGTGTGTGTGTGCATCACATTTTCTTTATTCATCTATTGAAGGGCACCTGGGTTGGTTCCATAACTTGGCTACTGTGAATTGAGCTATTATAAACACTGATGTGGCTGTATCACTATAATCTCCTGGTTTTAGTTCTTTTAGTTCCAAGGAGTAGGATAGCTGGGTCACAGGCTGGTTCCATTCCTAGTTTTTTGAGGGATCTCCATACTGCTTTTCAGAGTGGTTGTACTAATTTGCAGTCTCACCACCAAGGTGACTCTATTTTCTACATAGGCACGGAGGGATGTCTTCATCATTTGCAGGAGTCTGGGGTTACTGCCAAAGGCAATGATCCAACTCCACAGGCAAGGGAAATAGATAATTTCAGTTCCTGAATCAACATTGCATCCAGTAACACCTGAGCAGTGAAAATCCTGTGGTGTCTTCATTCAAGAGCCAGGAAATTCCACGTGTTTGCAGAATGGAGTTCTCTCCTAAGTGAAGGGAGTGTTTATTGTTAAGTATCCACAAAAGGAAATCTGCAGTCACAGAGCAGCCCAGCAGTCACACGTTTGCCTTGTATCCACGCCCCAGTGACTCCAGCCCGGAACCAACTGCGGGAGTTACATGATCACTATTTCACTGGGTCCTACATCTCCCTGAAACTCTACGTGTAGATGTGGTTCACTGGTTTAGTGACGTGAATGAAGGGAATTCACTACACTTCAAATCTCTCATTACACCTTAATTAGGACCCCAGCTAGAAATATCAATGTTTTAACAACTGTAGCAGACAAGGTTTCTTTTCTTTCCTTAATCACATATTGTAAAGCATATTGAAGTAGTTTATCAATGTTTTCTTCTTTTGTTTTTCTCTGGATTGAGAATCTATGGCTAGAGACTAACATAAAAAACTCAGGCTATGGCTTTTCAGTTTAAATTCTTAGCTCAGTCAGCCACTCTCAGAGAAATAAATGATTACAGTTATCATACAAAATAAATTATTAAGGATGAACACATTTCTAGCTAATTTTTTACTATTGTTGTCTTTTCTGTGCTGGTGAACTTTATATTATTTTTAAACAGGAATTGTGCAACTAGGAAAAAATCATATTTTTCTTTCTGTTATTATTTAGTAAATCTCCACATTATTTTTTAAATTCCCCATTCATTTTGATTGTAGAAACCTAGCTTTGGACCCACAATTACCAAGGGCACCTGAGTAATCTCCTCTATCAGGTATAGGGTTATTATATAAAACACATTTTAATGCCTCTAGCATCTATACCATAATTTTTCATTAAAAAAAAAACTATAAGTCTTTATAGTAAACTGAGAGGACACCTCATTTTACTCAATTATTATTTATTTAAATAGTTACCTTTCCTCCCACATAATTACAATAAATTTCTGATTAACAAAAAATAGAATTAAACTATAATTTTAAACATTTATTTTTAAATCAAAGAAAGAAGACAAACAATAGTAAAATTTAATCTGTCCTTTGGGGAATGAGAAAGCTTACAGGTCTAGTCAGCCAGCTAAATGACAGTCAGAAAAGATCATGTGACTAGGGTCTAAAAACTAATTAATCTCCATAAAGCTGTAAGTGAGGTAGGTAAGATGACTTGAAATCTGATTACATTATTGCATTTAAGGGGAGAAAATGCAGCATGTATTTTTCATGTTGATTTTAACCACCTGAGCCCTTAATGACGTTTTGTACCTTAGAAGAAAACTCGTATTTCATCCATATTTCAAAGGAACTGCAAAGATACTATTGTCATTAGTACATGATTTATGCATTTGTTGTAAATACTATGAAAATGATTCATCTACCATCCCTTTGTAAAGTTTTCCAAGTATAAGTAATTCTTTGAAAAGTAGAATTCCTATAAAATGGACACCATAAATTCAAAGATTAAAAGAAATTGACAAAGATATTTAAAGGTAATAATAATTTAACTATGTTCACCCTTACCTCTGTGAAAAGCAAATGATTGGTAATATATTTTTATTTTGGCTATTGAATACTTTTGGGCTTCACTTTTATTTTCTAAGGTTAAAGTGCTATTTAAAATACAAAAATGATTAAATGTGGCATTTATTCCCCACACATTATGTGGAATGCCCTGAAAATAATCCTTATTAGACAGAAATGAGCATTAAGAATATATGTGTGGATGTATTTGTATGGTTCCTACTTGTGTTATATGTAAGAAAGAACAAGAGAGAGAGATTTGACATTTTAATAATGAACACTGTTAATCATAAAATATGTAAATAGTAGACTATCTACAAAAATTTCATTTAGAAAAAAACATCGGAGTGCTATAATTTGAATAGAAATACAAGCCAGGGAATTTATTGCCACCAGGTAATCCCTTGTACACTGAACACAAACACAATTTATTCTCTAATTTGTTTTATTAAAAGGATAATTATTTCTTTCATAATAACAATAGGGTATGTGTAAAGAGACTGGGTCATAAAGTGGAGCACCTATCACTGACAATGTGAAAGCAGCTTAAACATGAAGGGCTTTTTAAAAAATATATATATATATATTTTTTATTTTTCCGTTGTAGTTGGATACAATATCTTTATTTTATTTTTTTATGTGGTGCTGAGGATGGAACCCAGGGCCTCGCACGTGCTAGGTGAGCTCTCTACCACTGAGCCACAACCCCAGCCCAAGATGAAGGGCTTTTAATCTACCATGTTTTACACAAACAAAGTTTTCATGAGTTAAGGAATGTTCACTATGCATGGAGGAAGGCATCATTTTTTCATTTTGGTAAAAAGAGTAAATGCTACTTGATTATCCCCAGTATGCAAACTTTAGAGAAATCTTAAGGGTATGTAATCTAAGATTCAGAAGAAAAAATATTTTTGGTCCTTCATTTATCTTTTTCTCTAATCCCCTTAGATAAATGTGTGTGCATCGGATAGATGCACACCTAGAGCTATGCCCCTACTCAGAGGAAGAGGAAGAGGAGCTGCCGAACTAGGCAGAGTGCTGGAAAACCACAGGATGTCATGTCAGGAAAGGGAGTCATTCCATCTTTCCTGACCTCTGCCTTCATCCTCATCTAATCTTGTCTGTATCCCTTCCTATTATCCTCTATCTTTCCACTTTGCCCTTTAGAATTAATGTATAAAACACATTTTCCCTATCCTGAATAAGCATTTGAGAGCAGCTACTTCCTGAGTTCAGTGAATATTTTTAGACCTCAATAGGAACTTCAGCTGTAACATGCTATGAGTGATCACAGTATCAATGAAAATATCATCACAATTATTTAGGATAAGTTATCCACTGCTTAAATATTTCAGGTCTCCACTTCCAATCATTAATAATTTGAAGTGGGTTGTTTTGTTCTGTTTTTGGTACTAGAGATCAAATCTAGGGGCACTGAACAACTGAGCCACATCCCCAGCCCTTTTGAGACAGGGTCTTGCTAAATTGCATAAGTACTCGCTAAGTTACTTAGGCTGGCCTCAAACAGGAGACTCCTGCCTCAGCCTCCTAAATCACTGGGATTACAGGCTTGTGCCCAACTCTTTCCAATGGAAAAATGGTGAATATTCCTGGTTAATAGTAAAAGGAGCCGGGTGCAGTGGCACATGTCTGTAATCCCAGTGGCTCAGGAGGCTGAGGCAGGAGAATCACTAGTTCAAAGCCAGCCTCAGCAAAAGTGAGGCACTAAGCAACTCAGTGAGACCCTGTCTCTAGATAAAATACAAAATAGGGTTGGAGATGTGGCTCAGTGGTTGAGTGCCCCTGAGTTCAATCTCTGGTACAAATAAATAAATAAAGTAAAAGGTGAATAATAACACACTAAAGAGCATTCTAAAGTTTTGTGCCAAGGATTTCTAAAATATTCTATGTGTAAAATAGTTTATAAAAAGTCTCATAAATTATTCTAAATAATGTTTAGTGCATGCAAGGGTATACTTGAGGTATAAAATGTCACTCTGTCAAATGCTAAATTCTACCCAGAATTTTACTCTAGCATGGAATGACATGCAAATAAATGCCTGAGCATTTCCACTAACTGTAATGTAGAAAAATTTCATGATCCTATAAAAAGTCTATTCACTGTCCTTAGATAATCAAATAGGTAAACCTTGCCATTCAAGGTTAAGGAAAAAGTTCTGAAAGGAAAATAAATAAACAAATAAAATGAATCATTTAATAAAGAAAAAGCTGATTTAATTCTCTAACCTGATAACTTTCTTTCAACTTTTTTCTTTACTCTGATATTACAGAGTTATTCAGCAATTTTAGAAATTCTCATATCCAAAATGTGTGAATACTCCAACACAAATTATTTACCTGTTTTAAAGTGACCCCTCAAAGGCTTACTATTTATGCAGTAATTTGTATACATGGCATAAATTGTCAACTCTTCTGCAAATTTGAGCCTAATTTTGAGTTTGGGGTTTGAATTTTAGGTTTCCTCTTCTTTTTCTTTGCTTATTCTACTACCTTTATGTCTGACAAGGTATTTCCTAAAACATTTGAAATTTGAATGTAAATTGAGACCCAGTTTGACAACTGAGGGACAGATTTATGAACCATGAAGACTCCTAATTGGTAGTTTGATGTGAATGTTATTTATTTATTTACTTACTTATTTACTTATTTCTTCATTCATTCATCTACTTACTTATGGAGAGAACATTAGATAAAAATCCATTTGAAAACACTTTAATGAGAAAGATGGTAGGCAAATTCTTTTTAATATAAAAGCCACTTCAACTATTCATCATGATTACAGAAAATCCGCATTGTGACAGAATATCATTTAACTTTCAAAAACTACAAGCAGTGACAGCACACATTTTTCAAAGCTCTTCTATGTAATAATTTTGTGTAAAGATTGTACAACCCAATCTTTGAAAGAGCTTAAATTACCAATCAAATATACATAACCTATTTCATTTGGTAGGGTCTTGATTTTATATATTATTTTGGCTTTGTTTTAACAAATATACTTGGCCATAATGAAAATAAACCTGCTGAAGTCTCCGAGGTCTGAGACAAGCTATAACACATTTCTGCACCACGGGGTGGGCTCATGGGATACCTACTGAGAAAATGCATGCCCACTGAGCATGCCCAGACTATTAAAATGAATTGACATGTTAATGCTGACAGGAAAAGAGCACAAGAGAGCTTGCTAAATTACTGCTCAGTCAGGCACTAGGAATTCCTGAGTGGTTAACTCCTGAGCAGAACCCACAGAAAGCACAACAACAACAACAAAACTTTATTGTCAAATGCACCCAAACAAACAAACACTAACAGGGTTGTCATGTTAGTAATCCACCTACCAATAAATCATATGGATTTTAATCATACCTGCCACCTTAGCTGCTTATCCCTAGAGAAATTGTTTTCTTTTTGCTCCCTCCTTCATTCACTTTCAATTATCTGGAAGCCGTTTTGCGTGATTATTTATTTATCTAAAGTTCACATACAGTATCCACACACAAATTTTCTCCAGGGGTCTGGGATCAGGCAGATCATACAAGGATGCAATGGCAAGAAGAAGCTAACAGCACAGATGAATGTACTCCATCTCACAAACTGCTGTGGACCATGATGACAAGGAAAGGGGAAGACAGAAAGTAATTAGTGTGTGTACAATGATGGATTATGGCTTAATATTCAAGCATTTCACCTTTAGACCATTCTAGGTAGACTTAAGGATGGATGAAACAGGAAGTCTATATGATTTTTTATAAAAAAGAGAAAATAGCTCTTACACATTATCATTCCTTCTCAAAGGAGGTGGTGTTAAGTCTATCCACTTTTACACACATATGTTAGATTAGTCTATTCAATTATTTAAAAATTGTTCAGTCTCAAAAATTAATAAGACCATAAATAAATGACTTTCAGTCTAAGGCAGAAAGAAAAGAAGTTGTACATTTCAGATGAAATTATTCAATTTGGCCATTGTGTCTTACTTCCATGGACAAATTCAGAAAACCATATCAATGTGGTTGCCTGAGAAATAAATAAAGTACTGTTTGTGACCTTTCCTTGGCTCCAGGAGGTGAAAATTAGTACAAATTCAACATAATGCCCATCCTTTATACACAAAAATCATTGTCACAAGACAAAATTGGTGCAAAAATAGGTATGTCAGGGGAAATTCGACAGAAAATTTTCACTTTATTATATATTAGGTTAAATGATTTTTAATACTATTGTGGTAGTGGTGATGGTGGTACTAGTAGTGGTGTGTGTGTGTGTGTGTGTGTGTGTGTGTGTAAGTCTTATGAACATTCAGATCTATACTTGCCATGCTGTGTATTAGCTCTGTCTCTAGATATGATCTGTTTAGAACACCCATAGAAATTAAAAGGATCACATGGAGTTTGACATTTTGCAAAATGAAAGAATAATGGATTTATTATATTGTGTGAGTTTTTTTTTTCTTTTAATAAAAATGTCTGACCCTTGGGAAGCTTGGCTGGAAGTTTAGAAGTCTGAATCATTTTTCTTCTTCTTTATACTCAAAAAATATAACAATGTAATTTCCTCAGTTTCATATTTCTTTTGATATTTCAGAAAATTTGAGTTATCTTTCTTGCTCATAAATCATAAACTGAATAATCTATTTTTAATCCCAAAATAGTTGGCTTCTTATGTGGACTAAGAATCTTGTATTCATATGCCAAAATTATCAAATCTTCTTGCATATTTAATTTTATATTTTTCTTTTTATAAATGTGGTCAATGCCATGGCACAAAAACACAAGAAACATCTGGGCTTTGATCTCAAATCAGAACAGAATAAATAGTGTACATCCTACTGAATATAAATTTTTTGCTTCCCAAGTGCCAGATTACTTGCATATTGTATACACTAAAGTTAATATTTTAGAATAGAAAAGAAATTATTGGGTCAAATTTTGTAGACCTTTTGCCAGTATATATCTATATTATAGAGTTTGTTACCATTTTATATTTACTCTTCCCTTAAAAAGTGTATTCATTAATCTATCCAACAATTATTTATTGAACACCTAGTAGGTGTCATGTGTTTAAAGTGGAATATTTCTCAACTGGTGCATAAATCCATCATCTTTTCAGTTTCTAAAACACCAACTTCAAAGTTCGAAATTAGATTAATTTTAAGTATCCAAGTCTGCATTAGTCTATCTGTGTCACCTGGATAAGAAGAATCAGAGCAAACAGAATTGTAAGACATCCTGGTAATGATGGAGAAGGAAGTCAGAAAGGGTAGGAGGGCCTTGGAATATGAGAGAATGGAAGAGAACACTTCAAGAAAGAGAGTCCAATGTTATCAAAATGTTAAGCAACATAAGGACCGAAAAGGACTCCTCTCTTTGGTTTCATAAGAAGACGTTGTTGCTGCTCTTGCAGGCATAGTAAAATAGAAGCCAAATTGCAGTGGCATTAGAAATAAATAAGAGAAGAAAATGAAGAAGGAGCTAAAGAATTTTTTCTTGATGGGGGGACAATAGACAGATGACAGTAAGACAATAGTTAGAGTACAGATCTGGGATAGAGAGGTTTTCATCATAGTCTGTGTCTGGCTCCCCCTGGAGTTGAGCAGCACACAGACAATATAAACATATACAATGTCAGTGTTGTTCTTTGTGTTTTCAGTCATTTTTAAAATGGAAGGAAGATTCATAGATTTAAGTGTTCATGAAAACTAACCCAAAATGAAGAACAGGTTGGAGATACTGGGCAAGGGAGATTCAGAACAAGCGTGTTGGGGGACTGGCTGTGGGGGCAATGTAAGGCATCTCTTTTTATTTAGACAAGTGTGAATTAAGTTCAGTTTTTATAATTTGTAGTTCTTCCATAAATGTACACATGGCCAGCGTACATAAAACAGCCCTTCCACACCCTGGTCATGTCCCTTTTTCCATTAAAAATTTTAGCTTTTCTATCACTGACTTGTAACATTATTTATTTTAACTAGGAAAAAAATTTCTGTTTTTTCACTGTTGTATCTTTAGCTCCAAGAATACTGCCTATAGGAGGTGCTCAATGAATATTTATGCATTTTTCCAGTCATTTTATAATAGAGTTATTTATAAAAATTTCACTATGCTCTGGAAGAAGATACTATTGCTAGTCTAAACAACAATCAATTAGCCTTTCTCTCCCATGTTGGTGAATCCCAATTTTGCTCACATGTGTCCACCACTTCCTCTATGTCTCAAGAGAAGCCCAATTGGTCTTAACAGATTGCAACTATCCTGTCACTCTTCTTGCCAGGGAATTATTCTGTAGGGGGCATGTAACCCAGCACCGCCCAGTGAGATGTATGAAGAGCCTGAATTGGAAGATTCCTTGCTGATTAAAAGAAACAAAAAGTACACCATCCCTCATCTTCTGATCTATTTCATTTTATTTACATTTTGGACCTGAAGCTAGGGTCCATCATATAAGCATGAAAAGAGCCGTGTAAAGAGTAAACTAAGTTTCCTAGTAGAGCAGTAAGATTTGGGTCACTGAATAGGGTAACTCTGACTTCTATTTACTCAGTTGAGCTCCACTATCTCTATATATATTGAAGGAGCAATATAGATGACCACCAAAACCTCTAGCTCCAAAAGCGTACAACTTCCGGTCTTGAACATAACATGTTCACATGATATAGGTGAAAAGACACAAGAAGAGATTTACAAATAAGTGCTTTTTAACTGGGTGCTTGCCTGGGGACAGGTCCACATACAAGTTCATCCATCCTGTTAACAGAATTTTTTCCATGTGGATGTAGGACTCATGGCAGATTGCTTCTGCAAAGCCAGAAACATAAAGAATGATTTCTAACAAAGTGATTTTACATAATGTAATATAATCTCGGGAGTGATATTCTATTAATTAGAAGAAAGTTACAAGTCCCACCCATAATCTAGGGCGGGGGAATATACATGGCATGAACACGGGAAACTTTAGGGTCAGTTCCATTTCTGTTGACCACTATTCACCATCTGGCCACCAAATATTAATGCCCCTCCCTCATGCAAAATAAATTTGTCTCCTCCCACATTTTCCAAGTCTCAACCCAGTAGAGAATCAGGTCAAAACTGAAAGTTTAATCATTTAAATAAACTTTTGAGTTTGGTTGCAATCCTCTGTTGCATGTTGGTTAGCTTCTAAGGTACAGTTCCTCTCCATCTTGTGATCCGAATCCCTGTAAAACTAAGAAATAAGTTATCTGCCTCCATTCAAGCTCAGTATAAATTAGTGGGATAGAGCAAAAATAACATCTAACATTACAGTTCAAACATGTACAGAATGGGGCAGGGGATATAGCTCAGTGGTAGAGCACTTATTTGGCATGAATGAGGCTTTGGGTTCAATCCCCAGCACCACAAGAATAAACAAAGAGCAGAAATGAAGAAGAAAAGAAGTCACTGGTCCATGGCAGTTCTGAAATCCAGCTAGGTAAATATTTGGTTTTGTGACTTGGTTTCAAGGGCCTGGGGGTAATTCTGTGTGTCTCTAGGCCCCTCCTCTGGGTTCTTGGTTTTGCTTTTTCAGTCAAAGTATATATCTTCAAAGGTAATAGCTGAGCAGTTACATCAGCATTATCTACCAATAGAATTTGGAATGACAGCCTCCTCTCATATCATCTTCTCTGTCCTTCTCAGTCCAAGATGGTAGTGCCTTCATTGAAACAGTCATTTCCCAGTATCTCAGGAATTCTGAGATAATTTCTTCTCCACTTTGTCAACCTTCTAAAATGGTTAAAGCACACCATAATTCACTTAGTAATATCTTTATACTTTGGAAGAATCTGTGAGTTATTCAACCTTAATCTCTTGAAAAGTCATTTTTTTTGATAGAATACTTAGCATTTTAATAATTTCTGAGGTTTTACTAGGTTGTAGAGTCACATCCTTGACTATTTCCCCATAACAAGCTTTCTCAATAGCAAATTGTTTAATATTTTGTTTTGTTTTGTTTTTAAATCTTTACAAACTGAAAATTTTCAAAATCGTCAAGAACTCCTTCCTTTTTAAAATTTCTATAGTCATCAAGAATAAATAAGGCAGCACTGTCAACCCTTTCTTTGAAAATCTAGCTAAATATTTGGTTTTTCAATTCAACCTCAAGGCCTATCAGCAAAGTCAGTTATATATAGGATCACACATCTCTGACAAATTTTACCCTCCATATAACTGTAAGAGACAATGTTTCTAAACTTTATGCCACTTTTTAGCAAGGATCCCTCTTTCTCCAATTTCCAATAACATGCTTCTCACCTCATTTCAGTTCTCACCGACAATGTCCTCACTGTCTAGAATTCTGCTAACAATCTGCCCAGGCTATGCAGGCATTCTTTTATCATGTTCATCAAAATTTCTTCAGGATGGTTCCAAAGACACTCTCATATTTTTAGAGATTATTATTCTATACCATGTAACAAATGACCACCACATTGGAGGCTTAATAACACATACTTATTACCTTGCAGTTTTTGTAGATTAGGAGTTCAGGTAAAGCTCAGCTCTGCAAGTTTCCAATTGAGGTGTTGGCCAGGACTGGGCTCATCTGGAGGACTGAGGAAGAATCTGCTTCCAAGTTCACTCAGGTTGTTGGCAGAATTCATTGCCTATGGCTATAAGTCTGAAGGAGCTGGCTTCTTGATAGTTATTGGCAGGAGGCCCCCCTCAGCTCCTTGCCATTTGGCCTCCTAACATGGCCACTTAACTCTTTCAAAGCCAACAGGAGAGAAAGTTAACAGGAAAGACAATTTAGTCCACTAGAGTTAGCCTTCCTAGAAAGACTTGTGATAATGCCGTGTAATGTAATCATGGAAATAACACCAGTTACCTTTGCCATATTCCATAGGGTGCAAAGTTAAACTTCCTACCCATTCCCAAGTAAAGTATATGCAGGAGTGAATATATGAAGATGAGCGTTACATGCTTAATTATGTACCCCCCAAAATATTCACATGTCAAAGCCCTAACTCCCTGACTTCAGAATGTGACTGTATTTGGAGAAAAGCTGCTAAGGTCTGAATATTTATGTTTTCCCCAAATTTGCATGTAGAAACATATTCACCAGGGTGATAGTATTAGAAGGTGGGGTTTGAGGGAAATGTAATGTTCTTGAGGTTTTGCCTTAGTGAATGGGATTAAAGTCCTTATAAAAGAGGCTCCAGAGGACTCTTCTTGTGGGAACAAGTGAGAAAGATTTTTTGAAGTAGGGATCAAGTCCTCCCAGACATTAAATCTGCTAGAACCTTGATTTCATTCTCCCCAGCCTCTTGAACTGTCATCAATAAATTTGTAGCTATATAAATTACCCATATTTTTGTTGTATCAACCCAAATGGACCAACACATAAGGTTCTTAGGGAAGTGATTAAATTAACATAGGGTCATTAATGTGGACCCTGATCCAGTATGACTGATGTCCTTGTCAAAAGAGATGATGAGACAGACAAGTAGTGAGAAGACCCTGTGAGGCAAAAGGAGAAAACACTCATCAACAAAATAAGAAGAAAGACATTAGAAGAAATCAACCCTGCCAACACCTTCATCTCAGACTTCTAACCTGCAAAACTGAAGGAAAAATAAATTTTTGTCTTTTAAGCTGTCTAGTGTGTCCTATTTGTAGGGTCATCTTGAGTCACCTTGGGTTCTCTTCATGAACAATTTGGACATTATCCTAAAACCCAATATCATGACCACAGGGAATGATATTGGGTTTTAAGATAATGTCCAAATTTTTTGTTCTTCTAATGTAGCTGTGTGCACTGGAATTTTTAACTACTATTAAAAACTTTTCAATTTCAGTCTCTCTGGATTCTTAGTCCATGTGCTTATCCTAGGACTATATTGATCTTAGAAATTTTATTCATTATTAAAATAGCATTACACTAGTATTCAGACTTCATTTTACCTATTCTGATAAAAACCAGCTTGAGAACTTTGAAAAAGTTTTTTATTCTCTAGATTTTTTTTTCCAAATTAGGAGTTTGAACAAAATTATTTTAATTTCCTTTCTCACAGTAACATAAATCATAACAATAATGCAATTTTTTGTTAATCTCCTTGCTTCTATTTTTATCCTCATAAGGAAGACATTATAAGACAATTCTACATTATGGAAATTTGTCTTACTTGATAATTATTGACAAATATTTCTCATAATTAAAAGCTAAACATTTATTTGCTTTAAAAAATAAATCTTGAGACTATTTCTCCTGCATTAAAAAGATGTATGACAGTTATGTTTTGTACATTGCCATTGTTACTCTCAATTACATATCTTTGAGAAAGGATGAAGTTAGAAATAACAGATTGACTTTTTCAAAATGTTTTATCAAGGCAGCAGAGGCTTCCCAGTTCATTTTAAGAGAATTAGTTGTGTTTTTTTTAATTTGAACCACAATGCTGGCTTTTACCTTCATGTTTTCAAAGATGAATTTAATGTTTCTATGATGTTTTTTCGTACTTGTATAAAACAAGTAACAAATTACAAAGTGAAAATAAACTTCTTATGTTTAAATCCCAGGGACCTCATCTGTATTTTTATTGCTTTGGATCTTTTCATTCACTTATAAGGGGTTTGAACCCATGAATAATCATTTATCCTCACACCTGTATTCTGAACTTGCTGCCATAGTTAAAATTATAATTATAACTCTGTCTTTTACTATTAAAAATTAAGCCAAGAATATACTACAACTCACTTTCTCCCATCATAATGACATATTTATTTCCTTTAGGTAATGGCTAAATATTTCAAGTCAGCATGAGTTTAGAAAATTCCAGTACCTTTTAATTCTTAGTTGTTATTTGTCCTGTTCTTCTGTCTCCACCTGGTTCTTTTTCCTGAAGAACAGTGTCAGAACAGAACTCAAACAAATAACTTAAAAGGCAAGGTTTCTAAAGCTCTGCCAGGCCAGCAAGGGATGCTACACTCATATGAGCTCTCTGATGTATGAGTGACAGGCAAGAACAAAACTGGCATTTTTTTGCTTAACTATTCAGGCCCATAGGGGGCAGGATTCCACCTGGCTGGGATCTTCCAATTGGAGTCAAGTCCAGGGCCAGCCTTTATGAAATGAAATGGGCTGCAAGGGAACAGCCAAAGTGACAGCAGATTTTTTGTGTGTTCAATGACCGTATGGTTTTCATTATCTTGTTCTCAACGAAGAATTTATCCAAAGAACAACCAAATGAAAGCAATGTGTAATCCATGTCAACCCATCCTTGGATGAATGTGCCACATTTGCTCCATTATCTAGTGGTGATTATCTAAAGATGGGGAAAAGGGAGAGGAAGGAGTGGGAAAGTGAAGGTAGTTGAAAAAGAAGGTACAGTAAGAACAAGAGCAAAGAAATGTGTCAGCCACTCAGCTGCCTCATTATGTAGCTTCCCACACTCACTGAAGATGTAATTCATCCTGCAGGTGCAAACATTGTTGGCTTTCGCGTGGACTCTTGACGGATGGACCGGATGCAAGTTTCCTTACCCCAGATGCTCTTTAGGAACACAGGCAATGAGATAGGGGATTGTGTGTGCACCTGAATCAGCACATTCACTGAGTCTTTTTGTCTTATTTCTTAAAAAAAAAAAAAAAAAGAAAAAGAAAAAAGAAAAAAAGAGTGCTGTGCACAGAGCAAAAAAAACGAAGCAGAAGACTTTTTATTTTTATTTTTTTAAATACAGAAAAACAGCCAATCTAAACACCTTTTTGAGTCATGTTTTCTAACTGCCTCCAAGGTAAATATGTCACTACTGCTCTGACTGTGCAACACCCAGTGACACGTTAGTTAACAATTAACAGATCACATGACAATATTATACCCTATTAAAAAATTATCCTTGTGATTTCTACAAGATTTCTAAGAATTGAAGAAGGAATTTCTACTGTAAACTGAGAAAAAAAAAAAAAAAAAAACAACTTCAAGTCATTTGAATTGATAGCACATTAGAAATGGGAAGATTAATGCTGAGTCCATGTTCCCATATCCTCTCCCTGCTCACTTGCTTCCACCAACTTCCAGGATTCCAAGATTCCCAAACAAAACTGGCTCTTTTCGGGTTGAAGTTCCATTGACTCTTGGCAAAATATAACTTCCTGGTTGAAAGAAAGAAAAAAAAAAACTTATGAAAAAGCTCACAAGGCTTCTTAGACATCAAATGGGTCTTACGAAACCACATTTTGATGAGCTAAGTGTAAATGAATCAGAAACACATGGATTAAATTTCCCTTGAAATACACATGGGTTTGAAAATTAAGGAAAAAGTGTTTAGCCAAATGTGTTTTGGGTTTCCTTGAACTGAAAACATTTGAAAAAAGTTGAGGCATTTGCTAAACCCTAATATACTGTTGTGTTTGCTCAACCCTCCTCCAAATCAATTAAATCTCCAAGAGGCTTCCTCCATTCCCTTGTGGTTTGTCTTGTCACCTCTGCCTTGACACTTTATAGACCAAACTAAATTTCCATTAAAAAATGTTGCTCATCAACTTAAAAATGAGGTAGCTATTAAAATGGCCAGCAAATCGGAGACATTAAGGGATGGAAAGCCCCCATTAGGTCGTGTGTTCTGTCCTGAGGGTTGCAGCACATGCACTCACAGCTTTCTAGTACTTATCCAGCACAAGTTTTAAACATCTCGAGTGACAGGACTTCCACCACCTCCCTCAGGAGAATATTCTGCATTCTAATAGGTTTTGCCATTAGAAACTGTGCCTAAGTGTATAATAGTGGTACCGTGGTGTGTCTGGGATCCGGGGAAGGCTTATGGATAACTATCTCTTTCTCAGCGCTACTGTAACAATCACCTGTAGTAAGGTTGGAGATTCATTTTAGCATTTCCGAAAAATTTTTTTATATGTGCACTAATTTTCATTCAAAGAAGAATCTTTGTTTAATGGTGTAAAATTATATTGTCAGTGCAAGATAAGACTGCAATAAACAAAAAAAAAAATCAATATAAACTCTGGTAACTCATTAATACATTAAATTACCTGGTAATTTTATTTGGCTATTCCTTAAAAGTACATGACTCTGAAAATCTTATGATTTTTACAATCAGAAAATGTTGTAAACTGGTACTGACCAAAACCGAAGTGCATGTAGGATTTGCATTCCTAGTTTATTAAATATCTTCTCCCTGAATCACTTTCCTTTAGCTTTCAATATACATGTTTTCTTTAAGCCTCTTCACAGCAAATGAACTTATTTCTCATTTCTGTTGCTCCTCGGGAAAGTAACATATTTGTGAGGAAATAGCTATTCATCTTTCTCAATAGATAGCAGAACCTAGCTTTCAAAATAACTAACATGTTTTCAAAGGTCTTATGGCAGAGTTTACATTAATTTGCCCTCGTTCTCATTCTACTTACAAATGCGTTATAAGGCACATAATGACTTACATGGCCTGTCATACTGCTACCACAATGACCTTTTCAAGATTCTGCATTGTGAACAGCTGACAGGCATACCTCTTCCGTGCCAGTTATTGCAACCTATAAAGCTTAACCAATGAAATGGCAGGAAGATTCAGGTAAGGAGAAATGGAAAACAGCATCATCCTCCTGATCTCTCTTTTTAATCTTTCCAAGATCTGGAGAGAGGTTTCTCCCAACCTTGTCATTTTCTTTCAAATGACAGTTTTCTTCTCCTAACCCTGTCCCTTATATTGTCTTGCCTCCCTATCCTACTCATTTCAGTGTCAGACATTAAAAATGAGTAGCCTGTTGGGGTGTGGAGTTCAGATCTTGGTATCCAAGTTGCTATTCCCTCCCCATCTCATTTTGTCTTTTAAGATGGGCAAGGAGTAAAGATTGAGTTGCACGAATATTTTCAAAATTCTACATTGATTGGATTATTACTACACTTACTATTGTAATTGGATATGAAGTGCCCCCAATGGCTCATGTGTTGAATGCGTGTTTCCTAATGCATCTATGTTCAGACACAAGGCTTTTAGGAAATGATTGGATCACAAAAACTCTAACCTCATCAGTGTATTAATCCACTTGATGGATTCATAGTTTGAATGCACTACTTGGAGGTGATGGAAACTAAAGACAGGTGGGGCATGGTTGGAGGAAGTAGGTCACTGGGGGTATGCCTGTAGGGAATGTATCTTCCCCTTATCCCATGCCCCAGGTCCCTGCTCCCTGGTTACCATGAGCTGAGCATGTTTCTTTCACCATGCCTTTCTACCACAATGTTTGACCTTCCACTCATGATATTCTGTCTGGCCTCAGGCCCTAAGCAAAGGAGTCATCAGATCATTGACTAAAACCTCTGAAGTCATGAGCCAAAATAAATTTTTCCTCCTTTAAGTTGTTTGGGTCAGGTATTTTGTCAAATTTATGAAGAGCTGACTAACAAACTTACTTTAAACAACCTTCCTTGACAACATTTTAAATACTATGTAAAACTGAGGACTTGCCATTTGATTACTATGACCTTCATACTATGGTATTTATTATTAGCAAAAAAAAAAAAAAAAAGCTGGGTCATTCTCAGTGTAAGAGAAATTGGATCAAAATGTGAAGTGGCTCTACCTGATTGATTATATTATTATTAGAGCTTTGGTTTACCATGACCTTGTTCAGCAGGATATGTAGCATGCTTTTGGGGGTGGGCAGTAGGGAGGGTACCAGGGATTGAACTCAGGAGCACTTAACCAATGAGCCACATCCCAAGCCCTATTTTGGATTTTATTTAGAGACGGAGTTTCACTGAGTTGCTTAGCACCTTGCTTTTTTGCTGAGGCTAGCTTTGAACTTGCAATCCTCCTGCCTCATCCTCCAGAGCCTTTGGGATTACAGGCATGTGCCACCGTGCCCAGCTGTATCATTCATTTTTTCCTTTGATTTTTACCTATTAGTCAGTTCTGTGGACCTCTAATAAGCAGGTTACTCTGCTCTGAATTTCTTCTAAAAATTCCTCTCCCTCTCTGGCTTAAAGGGACTATTGTTACTATATAACAATTTGGAAGTTTTGTTTTTAAAAGTGGATACTGCACTTTTTAATGTTTGAACTGGTTTAAATTCACATCAAATTTGGAGCAGGGGAGACTAAAAACACATACGGTATTGCCATTTAGTAGCAAAAGGGCCCAAGAAAAGGGAGGAGGACTGCTGCTTTCTTTCTTTATTTAACATTATTTAGTATTGACTTGATTCCAAGCTCAGTGTAAGAGCAATATTCTGAATCAAGTCACTAAGATCCGAATTCTGCCCTGGATTTGTTAAGTTTCTAAGTAAAAGAATATTTATTTTACCATCTATAAATTGCTTTGATTTGAGTCTCATGTTCAAAAAGAAATAATGGGCTCGGCTTTTTCATGTAGAGTTGGATTTTGAGGTTATGGTAAGCATATGATGCACACTGCCATGTTATGGCCACTCGCTTATTTTCTTCATTATTGGCAAAAGTGAAACCAGATTCAGTAATGCATGCACGGAGATGCCTTCAGCTTACACAAACTTAGTGAAGTCTAAAAATCCATCAGATGGAGCTGACAGCAAGGCCATGCTCAAGGAAGTTCAAGTGTGTCTATTTGCTTCTCTCCTTCTATAATGGGTCCTTTAAATAAAAGTCACTCTGTAGTTCATCTTATTACGCACATCAGATAAGTCATTGTCTGAGAAGGAATTCAGATTCAAGATTTGTTTTATTTAAACTGCTTTTTTCTTGAGCTTACAAATACATGTTATTTCAAAAGGAGATATTAATAAATCCTTGAAAGCCAACATTTTCTATGCTATGATCATTCCATAGACATTGGGAAAAAAGAGAAAATATTTATAAAGCATTTAGTGATGAGTAATTCACAAGGAAATAATTATAAATACAAGTCAAACAAATTGGCAATTGTTTGCATTTCAAATTAGAAATCACATGGAATGAAGCCTTGCTCTGATTTGCTTTATGAGCATTTTAGAGAAAGCTCTTCCTACCTACATGAGACTCACATGGAGGTCTAGCTGATAGAACATTAGTCTGACAGTCTGGATTTCATAAAGTCTCTTCTGGCTCTATCAGACCTCACTGTGTGGCCTGGTGGAATTTACTCTGGATTTTCTGTATTTTAGTTTCCTCATCAATGCAAGAGGGAATTAAAAGAAAGAAAAAAGTATTAATGGTATTAATGGCCAAGTATGCTAGCAACTTTTTAGGATCAACCTATTTTCTCTAAAGCCACTGATGTCCTAATGTGCTTGTATGTTGGCATACTTTCTCCATTTTAAATAAATGTTTTAGACAATCATGAGGATCATGCATGCCTATTTAAGAGAAAAGGAAATTAAGTTGAGGAGATGACAAGACTGACCCAGGCCACCATCGCTCTCAGCACAACTGGATAATGCTTTGCTTATAGCAGTGCTCAACAAATATTACTTAATACGATCCTATGATGTTCAACCCTGATTAGCCACAGACAGACTTTCCTTGCTTATTAACTCCTTAATTGACACTGTCAGCACCATCTGCCTTCCCTAGCCTGGGTAGAGCATGAGAGAGGAAAAAGGTAAAGGTTTTATAACTGTTCTCAAAAGCCATGCTCAAAAGCACAAGGTACTCCAACTTAACTCTTAATTTCCTTAATTGTATTTTCCCCTAATGGATTGAAGAACAGAATAAAGAGAAGACAGGGAGGAAGAGAAGTTAGTCTGTGGAGAGATTCATTCCAGTCCTAAATTTAGTTTGAAATTAGATATTGTCCCTCACACAGGCAAACCAATGTTTAAGTATGTTGTATGAAAATGCATGTATGATCAATACAGTGTGTGATCATCTTTTTGACACATGTATTGTCAGCTGATTTGTGCATAGAGTCACAGAAATTACTTTCATGAAGTCAGGATAATAGTCCCAGTTTACATGAGAAATCCAGACTCACAATTGTTGTCCCCACATCCTACTAATATTGTCCTAGGTATTATCAATAATTGCATAATTCAGGATAGTTTTATTCAGATTCCATTGTTAAGCCACTTAGCCACTGAGATTATAGTAATAAGTGGTTTTTGGTGGAGGTTTTATTACATACTTCGTTTTGTAAATCTATCAATAAGCATTTATTTAATTGTTTGGTGGTCCTTTTCCTTTTTGTAATAAATTCAAATCGATTTTTTAATCATTGAATTTTTGCTTGCCAAGAAGTATGAACTTCTATACAAAATGTTAATTGACAACTATTATGTTGTACAGGGACTGTAATTACATCACTAAACACATGAAAACCAACATACAGATCTTTAAAATATCAGAAACCACCTCAAATTTAGTAGTTATAGCCACATAAGATGTCTCATACCTGTAATCCCAGTGACTCAAGAAGCTGAGGCAGAAGGTCCACAAATTTGAGGCCAGCCTCTGAAACTTAGCAAGGCCCTGAACAACTTAGTGAGAGCCTGTCTCAAAATAAAAAATTAAAAGGGCTGGGGATATGTCTCAGTAGTAAAGTGCCCAAGGTAAAATCCCCAGTATCAAAAAATTAGTTGGTTATTTTTTTTAAAGTGAATAGTTGCTTTTAGATGATTATACCACAGATATAAATTAACAAATGCAACTACAAAAGTATATTAACATATCACTCCAAAAGGCTTTAATTTATATCAAATTAGTATTCTTCATTACTTTTGTTCATGTTTGAGTCCAAATATTCCTATGCTTATACAAAAATAAAAGTGATAACTGCTACCATGTTGGTTCTATTACAGAAGAATTTTGTAAATGACTAGATAATATTAGTTTTATGTCCTTGATATCAAATTTCAAATAGAAAAGCTCATTCTTGTAGTTTAATATTTTCATACTCTTTTTTAAAAAAATCAAAGTAAAGTTTAGAATATTTAAATTTTCTGAAATGAAACAAAGTTCAAAGTTAAAATTAATAGTCAAAATTAAAGATAAAATTATTTACATTATTATGATAATACAAATATGAATATTGGTGAGAAAAATTGTCTTTAAAAAAATTCACAGAAAACGTATAGAACAGAAATTGACAGTGGCATACCTATAATTTATACTTTTTTTCCAAACTCTGAAAAATCTCCAAATGAAATAGAAATTTGAATGTAGAAAAAATTTTTACACAGTAAAACTAAAATACAAACTTTTTGTGATGAAACTAATAATGATTTTATTTTACAAAAACCACCATGGCAATGCATGCTTTTCTTTGTCCATTAGAAAACAGATTTTAGAAGTTTGGAGTCTTTGAAAAACTGCTTTACACAAAAACCTAAGTGTTCTGAAATGGTATTGGCATGCCTTTACAATTTTTATATCACTGTGTTAAATCACCAGGAAAGCCTTAATAAAGTATTGCAAAAGTTGGGCACCAAATATTGCTAGCTTTTGAAGCATTTCCTAGATTAAGATAATGGAAGAAAAATCTTGCAAACAGAAATTAAAATGTATCCTTGAAACAACCATGGGGAAATTGAGAAAGTTAATTTAGGAAAAAATCAAACATTATACAAAATATTTAATTTTTAAATTTTAATTTTACAGCATATCTTAATTTGTAGAGGAAATTATTTGGAGCTTCTAGTTTTAACTGAAAAGTGTATACTATAATGAAAAAAAAAACAGAATTCCTGGGATTTCACAGATTTAAATAATGCAAAGCATTTAAAATTAAAAATACTAACATCTTAAAAGCAATATAATATAAAATAGTGTTACATAATGGCAAAAAGTTATGCAAATGAAACAAAGAGGTGGAGCCTATTAAAATATTTACATGGAATTATGAACATATTTTTATTTTATTATTTTTTCTATTATATAATTTTATGTTTTAATGTAGCTACTAGAAAATTTAAAATTAAAATATGTGGCATTATATTTCTATAGAATGATGTTGGAGTAGAACATTGGCTGTTATATTTCACCTAATTTTTAAAATTGGTAATAATTTTAATATTACATCCTGACCATCTTACCTCACAGTTCCCAAACTCAACCTGTCATGTGACATATTAAAGAAAATTGAAACAGAATATATCTTCTCATTAATAGAATTTGCCTTGAGCTTACCTGTTATTTCAATATCTGTTAACTGATAGCTAAGTGAAAAAATTTGATCCAGAGCTGGGGCATGGGTCAGTGGTAGAGTGAATATCTTACTATGTGCAAAGTCATGGGTTTGATCTTCAATACAAGAGGAAAAAAAAAAAAAAACAACTATGATTCAAATAGAAGAAACCATTGAAGGTATCAATGATTTGAATGAAGCCATTATAAAAAAGGAACAGATTTATAGATAAATTTATAAAGCTAAAAACAGAAAGTTTTTGTAGTAATGTTTGCAGATCTTTGTAAATCTATTTAAAAACACTGAATTAAACACTTAAAATAAGTTTCATAGCATGTAAATCTATAGCATGTGAATTATATGGCAACTCAATAAAATTGTCTTAAAAATTAAAAATAAAGCTTGTTAAGGTGGCATGCAACTTTAATTCCAGCTATTCAGGAGGCTGAGGCAGGAAGATGTCTAGTTTGAGCCTAGCCTGATCAAAATAGCATCAACATTAATAAATAAATAAAAATAAAAATGCATTGAAAAAGAAAATATATTCTTAGTACCAAAACCAGTGACACAATAATACAGAAAAACTTAGAAAACCGATTATTGTTCATTTTCTGAAAATGTACCAAAAATAATTATTCTACCTGGGTTCCTCCATAATATTCAGTATACCATAAAAAGAATTCCATTGTGTTATAATGTGTGTGGGTATGTGTTCATTTACTTTTCAGATGAAGCTTATTTTTTGAAAATACATGTTGGATAAACTTATGGTTTCATAAGGAAACTTTTGCAATCAATACATAAACATTTCAAAACATGATATAAACTTCAATGATTTTTCCCACCTTCTTTCAGTCTTAAAAGTGTCCTGTTTTATAGGACACCTCCCTCTAATCACTGTACTTAGATTTCCACACGTAACTTTATGAGGCAGATTATGATGGGAAAATCAGGGGTGGGGAGGTGAAGCAACTTTCCCAAGCTTACACAGCTAAAAAGACGATGGCCCAGGGTCTCCGTAAGACAGGGTGGCTGCAGAGCTAGGTTAGCAACCACTGAACAACTGTCCCCTTGAATCCTGGGCTTTGAGAAGTATGCCTGTGGCCCGTATTTCTGTGCTCAGATCATCAGACCCTGTTTTCTTCTTCTGGTGGATAGTTTTTTCTCTCGGGGATTTATTTTCAAAATGTTTCTACATTGCTGCTTTAGTTTATGTCCCACGAAAGCCTCATAATTACAGCCACATTATTTTATGGTCCCCTTCTCTGCCCCCATATAAACATTTGGAGAAAGTTAAGAGCTGGAGAAATGCAGCAAATGTATGTAGGAATAGCAACCTGAACTGTTGCAAAAGCCCCTGAGAACTGTGTGATACTCACATGATCCCAAATGTGTGGTGCTGACTTAAGTAAACATTCCTACTTTAAAATTACATCTCTTATCATAACTTCATTACCCAAAATCTATCATAATGAAGTAAAATCTCATAAAGATAAGTTGATACCTAAACAAGAAGCACTTTTAAAAGTGCATGCAGTTCTCCTCTGTGAGGAAAATAGTACTTTGCCTTCCAGTATAAAACAGATTGGAAAATAGAGCAGGGACTAGGCCTATTAGTCTAGACCCAAGGACTAAGGTGTATGCAGAACTGTATTTTCCAGCAGCTCACCTTCATCCCTCTTAATTCCACTGGCATGAATTTTCCTCTGTACCCTTCTGCCCAGCACAGACCTGGTAATCCTGGCTCGGTCTATGCTTCATCCCTTTCAAAAGGCACATGGCTCTATTTGTATCAACAGTCTCATGATGGTAATGTCCATTATCTACTTCCTCTTCCTTGTTATTCTACTCAGATTCTACTCATCTTTAAAGATCTCCTTACTATCCTTCCTTCTCAATGGGAACTACTTTGATGCATTTAGTTGAATGAGTTGAATTCCAATAACACTTATATCCTATATTGCATAATAAAACACTCATTTCTCTATATTTTCCACTGTGTTCCTCGCTTGGTGGATAGATACTTGGATACACTTGAAAGAGTTCTTCTGATTCACTGTAATGCATTCTTTTATAAGGAAAGGAACTCAGTATTATGTTACCTTTATCACTAGTTAACTACTATTAGTGGGGCTGCCGGAAAATACAGTTCTGCATACACGTTAGCCCTTGAGTCTAGACTAATAGTAATAATAGTGGAATGTAGAATAGGTTCTTCTCCCATTCCAAAATACATTATAAGCCTACTAAGGCAATGTTTCACAAGTGCTGAATTCCACCAAGCCTAAATCCATCCATATTTGTTCCTATTCCTTGAAGACACCGTGGTCATTGTCCAATGTGTTGATTTGAAAGGCATCAACCTAGATCATATTTCTCTAAGGAACATCAACATTCTGAACACACTGCAGCATCTACACCATTTCTAATCTGATTCCCACAACCATTTAGCACTTCTTGAATTGCATTTAACTTGAGATCATATCTGTAGCAACTTTGAAGGCTTGAGTGACATGTACCACTATCACCAAAGAGGAAAACATATGAAACAGCAACAAAAAAATTAACAAATTTACAGGAAGTGTTCAAATGACAAATCATGCCCTTCATTTTCTACTGTTTCTTTTTCTTCTTTCTCTTCTTCCTCAAAATCATGTCATAGAAAAAAGTTCATGAATGCATACAGCTTCTTTCTACACTGTCTGTTAACAAATGCCCTTAAGAATAATACATAAATTCTGCTTGAAGTGTGGAATTCAGGTAACAACGGTAGCAACTTACTTGTGCGTTACTTTGGAAAAATCAGAATACATCAGATGAAAGTATCTTAAAGTCATTACTATGTATCTTATTATGAGGTAATAAAATAAATAAAATATTATCATTGAATATCAGCATAGTATGTGTGCAGACTGAGAAATAAAATCCCCACTTTTTCTAGCCAAGAGTCTAATTTCCACTGGTGAAACTTGCATGTTATGGAGATGTGGACTTTCAAATGAATGTCTCTATTAACATTTCACATAAAAATTATGGTTAAAGAGCTATAATTTCATTTTAAAACCAAAAAGATAGAATTAAAGTATATCATATGTTATTTATTCTAACAATGTTTCTGTTAACTTCCCTATCTCCTATCCTTTGTTATATAAGTACATATTTATACATTCCAAATTATATAATTATAAATATCTTTACCATATTCATCATTTTACATAAGTGAAACCATGATCCAACAAACCCCTGCATTATGTTACATGAGTGAGGCGAGCAACTGCATCATCTTGCCTGAGCAAAGTCTCGGCTCCTCTACTCTCGCCAGGGCTTTTTGTCTTTTGTAACATGTACTGCACCACAGGAATTTATTTAAGGAAAGAAGGACTGAAGAAGAGAAGGGAAGGAACTTTTTCTTGCAGTAAATCAATGCATCGATTCTTTCACCTTGTCAAACATGTTTCCTTATTTGGGAAGACTGAGTTTACCTAAATAGAAAAATTATGAAGTAGAGGTTTGGTTTCTTTGCTTTAAACTAATTGTGCATTATTATTAAGGCAAATAATAATGTGATTTCAATGTGAACTCTTTGGAGAAAATATGCACTGATAATAATCTTTATAAATGTATTTATGGTAATATTTGCAGTGTGGTCAATCTTTCTTTATTCATTCCTTTATTCTATTTTAATTTTTTTTCATGGTGCTGGGGATTGAACCCAGAGCTTCATGCACGCATGCTAAGTACTCTACCACTTACTGAGCTACATCCCCAGCCTGCTATTTATTCCTACTACAAGCAACAGCTAGGTTCCTTCAGGAACAAACACCCTATGCATATGAATAACTCTCAGTCTTCTCTGGACAGTGCATGGATTCTCCAGAAAAGATGGGGTTTGGTTTGGCCTACAAGCAATGAGTAGGAGATGAGTGAACTTACTTCTTCAAGTTATTCCATGTAGCACAGAAAACTTAGACAGTTGGGTAATTCTTATAGCCAAGACTAGAGAGAGAGTTTGTCCTCAGATTATAGAGGAAATCCTTGCCAAATGATGTATTTGTTAACCTCCTTGGCAATTAAATCAATCAGCAACTTTTTAATTTCATGGGCAACTTTTTAATGGAAAAGTAAATGTAGTATATATGATGCTAAGTGCATTTAGTGCACAAGTATACAATGGATATAAAGATCAGAAAAAAAAAAATAAGTGTGAGTACCATACTCATGGGGAACTTCAAGTGAGTGACACTTTAATTGGTCTCTATTAAGACAAATCTAGAAATACTGCTCACTACTTAAAAGTCCATCACTACGTCTGAAAATCAACAAAAGACAAGAAGAGAACTTGAGGTTTACCAAAAAAGAAAAGGGGTGGGTATCGATCCTCAGAATGAGGGAAGTGTTATAGCATCCACTGCTCTAGTTTGACCCCTCATCCTTGGTACTTCCTTCACTGAGAGCATGAAAGCTGTGGCCTACTCTGTAGAGGGAGGTGACCCTGGGAAAGAGTTCTACTGCATCAAAACTTGTTCTACTTACTATGAGTCTAACTTCAGAATCATTATTCTGGAGGGCAGAGAAATAAGAGATAATTAAAAACCCAGATTTCTGATACTGATCCAGAGATTCTGGCTCTGTAGGTATTTCTGGGCCCAGGCAGAGAAATCTGGTTTTACTTTGTTGTTGTTGTTACGTGGAGTGCCAGACTGAGCGATACTACCAAGTAATAATGCCATCTCAGATTAGTTGCTGTTTTTGAATTTTATAGTTATAGTAAAATCACCGGGAGGAACTTGTTAAAAAACAGTCCCTGAAGAACTTATATTTCTAACAAGTTGCCAGGTGATGCTGATGATTCTGATGCAGAGATTATACATTTAAAAATACTTGTATAGAGTGGTTATTTTCATAAATGCATATAAAACTTAAAGTAGAAATATATTTGCATTAGTCTGACTGAAATAAAATCATAAGAAATTAGAGCTAGCATTCCTAACCTAGAAGTATTTATAATATAGTTTTATATTATAGTTTCTTTTAAAATACTCTACTGGTCAGTTGAAAGTTCTCTCAGGGACAATTCAGTTCCCTTAAATGTGCAATTTCTAGCTCTTTTAATTCAAAATCAACATGGCTTTCCATGAAAGGTGGAAATATTCATCCACTCAGCAAATACTTATTGAGTTACTATTATATGCCAGACACTGTTCTTGAAATATGGAATATATTACTGAATAAGGTTCTAAAAAGAGAACAATACAACCTTGTCCTTATGAAGAATGCTTTACAGAACCAATCCACTTTTACCTACTTAACTTGCTTAAAATTAAAATATAAAAATTGTAAGATGTCTTATTGATTACAATTAGGAAGATGTAATCAGTAAATATCAAACAAAAAAATCTAAGTTTGTAGATTTTCCATACAACATTTACATGCTTTAGTTCAAATCACTTCTAGGTAAAATATTTGGTCTCAAAAATTATAAGGTATAAATATAGAGGCTGTACTTTTAGGAACAACAAAACTTTCCATCTTAATATATGCAGATATAATCCTAATCTATTAGATTGAGGAAGATGAGAGATTTTGAAATTTAAATTATTTGCTACATTTATTTTCATTTCTTCCTTCACATAAAAATTGCCTGAGGAGCTTTGGAAAATACTAATGCCTAGCCCCAACCCCAAGCTTTTTGTCTTGCATTGTCTTTCACTGTAGCACCAGATTGAAAGATTTTGCAAGTTATGCTAATGTGTAACTTACGAGAATCACAGATCTACAAAGTCATTCATTTGTTCACTTAAAAAAATATATTTAGTGTATTCTACTAAGAATATTTGCTAGGATATACTAATGGCCAGAAGAGATATGGAGTGTGTGCATGGAATTATACACTTTATTTAGTATTTAAGGTAATCATAAAAAAGGAGACACCTTCTCTAACTCCATCCATTTACATGCAAATGCCATGATTTTATTCTCTTTTATTGTTGAGTAATATTCCATTGTGTATATATGCCACATTTTTTATTCATTCATCTATTGAATGACATCTAAGTTGGTTCCACAGTTTAGCTATTGTGAATTGTGCTGCTATAAACATTGATATGGCCGTGTCTCTGTAGTATGCTGTTTTTAATTCCTTTGGGTATAGATCGAGGAGAGGGATAACTGGGTCAAATGGTGGTTCCATTCCCAGTTTTCCAAGAAATCTCCATACTTCTTTCCATATTGGCTGCACCAATTTGCTCCCACCAGCAGTGTATGAGTGTACCTTTTCCCCCACATCCTCGCCAACACTTGTTGTTGTTTGTATGCATAATAGCTGCCATTCTGACTGGAGTGAGATAAAATCTTAGAGTGGTTTTGATTTTCTCTTCTCTAATTGCTAGAGATGTTGAACATTTTTTCATGTATTTGTTGACTGATTGTATATCAATCAAAAGAAGTGTCTTTTCAGGTACTTGGCCCATTTATTGGTTGGGTTATTTATATTTTTGTTGTTTAGCTTTTTGAGTTCTTAACCAATCCCCAAAATCAAATGCCAAATGTTTTCTCTGATATAAGGAAGCTGATTCATAGTGGGATAGGGAGAGGGAGCATGGGAGGAATAGATGAACTCTAGATAGGGAAGAGGGATGGGAAGGGAAGGGAGGAGGCATTGGGTTAAAAATGATGGTGGAATGTGATGATCATTATTATCCAAAGTACAGGTATAAAGACACAAATTGGTGTGAACATACTTTGTATACAACCAAAGATATTAAAAATTGTGCTCTATATGTGTAATAAGAATTGTAATGCATTCTGCTGTCATATATAAAATATAAATAAATAAATAAATAAATAAATAATTTTTTTTTAAAAGAAGCCATCTTTATTAGGGATTTGAGTCTTTTCACTTCCTGCTCATTGACTTGCCTTCAACATGAGGAAGATCATTCACAGACTCAGAATTATGTTACTGAGCTGCTAGGAGTTTGGGTGGCAGTTTGTTTTGCTATAACACCAAAATTGAAACAAGTTGATTGAGAAAATTTTAACACCTCAAATACCTTCTGGACATAATTTAAAGGGCTTTTCCTGAAACATACTTTATCCAGATACACCTTCAGGTTCTTAATGACAAAGAAAGGAAGTAGATACTATGGCACAAGCCAGGTGCCTTAGGCTGTGTGAGAGAAAGTGTACAAAAGGCTCTTAATAGAACTTGAAGAATTCTATCTTCAGAGTGTGAAAGAAATCAGGGTTTTACCTGGGAGATGAAAATTGATTTTTGAATTCTGGAATAAATTGCCTATTTGAAGAATATAGAAAAAAACACTTGTAAATTTCAGGATAATTTTAGCCAGCTCTCTCTATGCTGTTCTTACTCAGTTATGCTTTTGATATCATCTAAAGTGAAGAAGTTTGTTTTGTAAAGGGAAAAATATCTCCAAATACTTACAAACGGTATAAAACAAAAACATAATTGCATTAGTTTCTTTGAAGAAAAAACAACTATTATTTATGTTAGAATTATTTTGAATGTGTTCTTTTATTGTTTGTACAATGATTCCAGAGGATGATGGTCATAGTTTCCACTATCCAAAGAAACCCTCTACACCATCTGACGGATCACCTGTCCACTTCAGCTCTCTCTATTTTCTTTGGTTCATCAGTCTCTCTAATATTGCTAAGGACCATCATTTCACTCCTTTCTTCCCCATGTTGCCCATTATACTCTAATTTTTTACTTTCATCCTGACTGATGTGGATTTTGAATATATATCCTGCAAGCTTTGTGTTAGGCATTTTGAGTGCATTATTTCTAATCCTCAAATTAAGTCTATGTGTTAGGTATTACTCTCATATTTGGAATCCATAAATTTAGGTGAAGTAGAGAAATATCAACTTGTGGGAAGTTATCAAGTAGCCTCATAGGCAAGAATTGCATGCCAGATGTGTCCCACTTGAAAGCCTTTATTATTTTTCTAGTTCACCTTGCCCAGGATTCTTCAGCATGGTCATCTTCCTTCTTGATTATGTAGTATAACTCTAGCCTTTTTGGACAAGTCTATTATGCAAGTCACCATGTCCTTCTCAAAGTCTTCTCCTTTTTCCACAACTGTTCTTATATATCATATTTCATACTGTCTTTGTCATTATTCCTTGCAGATGGGTCCAGATGGGCCCCACAGGGCTGTCTACCTCCTTCAAATGTGTGTGTGGCACCCAAATGGAGTGGCACCATTATTTCTCCTACTCTAGCACAACATTTCTATTAATGCAGCCTTAGGGCTCATCAGCCCTTTTGGCAGCCACATTACTGTTGACTCCTACCGAGCTTATTGTCAACTAAATGCCTAAATCACTTTCACACATGCTGTTGCTATGCCATTTTACCCCTATTCTTATCTTTGTGCATTTTGTTTCTAAATCCAGGTGTAGGACCATTCAGGCATTCTTATCACATACACTATATTAGAGTCAGCTGATCATTTAAGGTTTTGTTGTTTGTTTGTTTGTTTTTAGCATTTTTCAACTTCTTTATACATCTGGGAGTGAGTAAAATGGGGAATATTATGACTCAATCATTTAATATATTTTATCTTCCTTATACCTTGAAGTTTGTAGTTTTTCAAATCTAGTCATATCAATTCTAGACTATATTGAATTTATTGTCAAATCTTAATTTAGTATGACTTGTGCCAGATCATAGGAAACCTCCGTGCAGGATGAATAAGAAGCTGGCATCAAGAAAGATGGAACATTCAGGCTGTAAACTCAGCTGTCCCTCTCAGTCTCCTGCTCTAGTAAATTCTTAACAACTATGTGGATCTTGTTGTGTTCGTACAGAGGATTTGAGTAATTACAGAGAATTTAAGAGTTGATGCTCAGGTAAGCAAAAAGTTATGAGTAGCTTAAAGCAATCAAACTATTGCTAGGCTGTTCACTCAAACTAAATTGTCCACACACATTAAATCCCAAGGAAAACGAAAAGCTATAAAACCATGGGAGAATAAGAGGAAATAAACACTGTATAATAATTTTGTCACCCAAAGAATCACTACCTGCTTACAATTATGTAAATATTATGTCTGGATGCATTTCAAACTTATTACATGAGGTCAAAGAGGAAAAACATATTTGAAGAGAAACTAAACTTTCTGCTTTTCCTTATCCCTTGGCCTTATTCTCTCCTTTCTCACAAACCTTCAACAAATACTAAGTGACCTAAAAAAATTTTTAAAAAGTAAAATAAAAAAGGAAGAAATGCAAGAATGTTCCATGCCAGATAGTTTTTTATCTTCTTCCTCTAACAGCATCCAAGAAACTAAAAAGGGAAAAGTGGAGAGAGGAGGCAGATAATCAGAGTTGATTGTGAATCTGGGAAAAGTCTCAACTATGTATTGAGATTCACAAAAATGAAAGATGAAAGATCACAAGAGAGGAAATGAGTAACCATTTTGCCCATTGCCAGTGTTCTGCCCCCCATTCTTCCAGCTGTGGCCGATGCTTCAGCCTCAGCCTTCAGATTGGAGTTAGCGGCACATGCAAACCTCTCAGCTGCTGTGTTTTCTGGGACTCAAGCTTGCCTTCTTTAGAATGCCCTAAAGATAGCATTCTTAGTAAACATACTGTCAGGCTGAGAAAATTTCATCAGGAGGATGTAACCATCCTCTTTGGTAGGAAAGGCTTTTCCACCTGCAAAGTGCAAACTACTGGAAATATAAAAGGGTTTTTTGTTTTTGTTTTGTTTTGTTTTTTGTAACATCAGCAGTCAAAAAAACAAAAAGAAAGAAAGAAAGAAAGAAAAACCTGATTCAGCTCTTGAGAAACTTTAAAAAAAAAAAAAAAAAAAACCTTTTCAGAGGACTTTATAATGTAGTTCAAGGCTGCCATCTTCAAAGTGTGTTCTTTGTGCCTCGCACAGAACAGGGCATATAGCAGGTACCTACCCAATATTTATTGTTTGAATTTGTTGCCTACTTGTTGACAACTGTTGCTTGAGCTATCTAGGATGAACTGACACATTTGGTGTAAATAAGTGTGATCAGACATGGAGAAAATTTCTTGGCTCTTCAACATTTGTTGCTGTTTTCAGGTGCTAATTGAATCGCTCGGTCCTTTCCACTATGGTAAAGGATGTCATATCTGAGCTTACAGAAGCTCAAAGTGTTCTTGAACTCTGATAGTTTCTCAGTCAGATAATTAATATAGGACCTGAAATCTTCATCTTTAATAGCACTCAGGTGCTGTTGGTACTGCTGGCCTAGAAGTCACATTTTGAAAACCTACACACCAGTCCAACCTCTTTAAATGACAAATGAGAAACAAGATAAAAAACTAGAGAAACATTCTGTTTGCTTGAACAGGAACACATGCTCCCAGCTAAGGCATGTGTTTATTACACTGCACGTCTAAGTAATTGCAGCATAAGGTAGAACAAAGGGGGAGAAGTTGGTAAAGATGGTACCATTAAATGAGGATAGACCTTATGTGAAATTTGAGGATTAAATAAAAAGTTTTTACTTATTTTAGTGTTCTCCAGGGGGAAGCAAGAGGTTCTACAATCTCCTTTGCTAACTTCTTCCACATCTAAAAACATTATTCAGAACATTCCTGCTACAAACTTAAGCCCATTTTCCATTGCTAATGAGGCATTCTATATTATACTACTAAGGAACTGATGTTGGAAAATAAATGTGTCTATGAAGTAACCACATTTAAAAAAAATAAAATTGAAATAAAAATAATTAAATGCAGCCAGCTGCTTTAAGCAACCATTTCATCACATGGTAAGAAAAGTATTCAAAAGCGATCCAAAATCTGTTCTCCTCCGTTACTTCTCGCCTTATTGCTTCACCACAATGAGCCCTATCAGTTATTGAATGCACTGTCTCAGTGCATTTCCTTGTTCTCTGGCCAGTCCTAAGCTCTTTCAATGAATGAAACTGTCTTTATTTATTTCTTTGTACTTATCTGGCTTTGTCCTGTTACTATGAAATTATAAAAAACAAACAAAAACTATATCTAGTCCCAAAGAGAGGTAAATTTCTCATCTCAATAGTTTCAAAGACTCAATGTCAGAAAGGGAAATAAGTAGGCCATGTACTGGTTCTCAGTACTTATGGCAAGAATAGTTTTACTGCTCCTGATTAAATCCATCACTTTTGTACTCAGCCTTTGAATTCATTAATCCATGACCCACTCCACTCACAGATATTCATCTTTAAAAGAGAATGTGGAGTGGGGTAAAAAAAAACACATGCATCTTTCTGTTTATGAGAATAAAATTAGGCTGCACAAATCCAGAAAACCAGTAATACATCACACTGTGTATTCTAGGTGATTTACACATTATGGACTGCACAGAATTAGCAATTAGAGGGTCCATGGTTTGTTGTTGCTAGTTCCATGATTTTAATGGTTTAACTTCTGTCCTCTCTATATTGTAGTCAAAGAGTTCTAACAGGGGAATACTTGTTCTTATATTTTCTGAGGTGTGTCAACTTGAAATAATAAATAACAATGCATTGTTCTATACACCCAACTATCAATCTGCTCACAGGATAAAGCAAGAGTATGTCTACTTGTATTGAACTTCCCTCTGCAACTTTTAGCATATAAGAAGTCTCAAGCTAGAATAAATAAGAAAAGGATTTAGTAAAATATTTAACACCCAAACACATGTTTATTGTTAAAAAGTGATGAATGCTAATGCTATTTTTTTCCTTCTCATTTTCAATTACCATACCTTATAGTTACCCTGTTTGGGGTACTTTTCTGGAAATTATTATGCAATCAAACTTTGCTATGATTCAGTGTTATGATTTTATATATACCTGATTATATGTGCTAGGAATATTCCTAAGATATATGGGAATAGTAAGAATTATGATAATATGAATATTATTCAATTATTCTGAATCAATGTTTTTCAAACCATTCTAAAGCAGTAAAAGAGCACATTTTTGCAGCATTACCCAGCACACAAAACACAAACACTCACACACACACAAACACACACACACACATACACACACACTTTTAGACAGCTCTTTGTACTTATATGAGGTGTATTCTGGCATTTTCTATTCCATAAAAAGGTGTTGGTTAAGCCATACTAAATAAATTTTAGCACTGATTAAATTCACAAACATCTAGTATTTTGAATTAAAGAATTTGGTGTTTTAAGAAATTCTGTAGTCATGACCACATAGTCCCTTGGTAAATTGATTGCCTTCTGAATTGTCTCTGTATGATTCTAAGGTTTTGATACAAGGATCTTTTGAAATCATGCTCACCTCTATTTGTCTGGTGGAAGAAAACTACAAAATGTGTTAGAAAATAAGAGACAGTGTAATATTAGATAATGTTATGACTGCTTAAGATGCAATTCCAAATGAATGCTTTGCAGTTGCCGTCTCCGTTTGGTGTGCAGAGTTGCAACCTATGGTGTCACAAGTTCTGCTACCTTTGCGCTTTAACTCCCTCAGGCTTATCTATACTTACTTTCTATACATCTGATCACTTCTAGCAGAAGTCTAAAACAACATCTCTAGCAATCTTTAATTCATATGATTAAAAATTCAAAAGAAGCTCTTGTACTAGCTGTAAACTATGTTACTAAGCTGAAATTCAGAGTTCAAACCCCAGCAAATTGAAGGTTAGGTTAACAAGATCATTCAGTGAAACTGCATTAAACTGTGGCGACTGGAATTGTAGGTGAACTGTTTCATGCATGCTCATTTGCAGAAGATAAACCAAGGATGAATAAACTTATTTCACTGGAAATCTTGCTATCTAATTTGATTGTTTAGCCTACTTTCTACGGTATAGTTTAAAAAGGAAAACACATGAATTTGACTGTGAATTTTGTTTACTACATACAAAAATGTTAAAACAGGAAAATTGACATAGAGTATTACATTGAATCTTACTTGGAAATTAAGAAATTATTTTTTCGTTTATCATGAAAGATTTTTATTTCGTTGTCGTACCTGAAGCTTAAGTTTGCTGGATACAAAATTCTTGGTTGGCATCCATTGTCTTTCAGTGTTTGAAATACATTGTTCCAGGATCTTATCCTTTCAGCGTCTGTGATGAAAAATCCATTGTTAACCTTATTGGTTTACCCCTGAATGTAATCTGCCTCCTTTCTCTTGTAGCTTTTAATATTTTCTCTTTGTTCTGTATATTGGATATCTTCATAACAATGTGTCTTGGCGTTGGTCTACTGTGATTTTGTATGCTCGGTGTCCTGTATGCATCTACAATTTGTATATCCGTTTCCTTTTTTATTTCTGGAAAGTTTTCTGTAATTATTTCATTCAGCAGGTTGCTAAAAGAATGCAATGGAGGAAGGATAGAATCTTCAACAAATGGTGTTGGGAAAACTGGAAATCCATATGCAACAAAATGAAACTGAATCCCCTCCTCTCGCCATGCACAAAAGTTAACTCAAAATGGATCAAGGAGCTTGATATCAAATCAGAGACACGGCGTCTGATAGAAGAAAAAGTTGGCTATGATCTACATATTGTGGGGTCGGGCTCCAAATTCCTTAATAGGACACTCATAGCACAAGAGTTAATAACAAGAATAAACAAATGGGACTTACTTAAACTAAAAAGTTTTTTCTCAGCAAGAGAAACAATAAGAGAGGTAAATAGGGAGCCTACATCATGGGAACAAATTTTTACTCCTCACACTTCAGATAGAGCCCTAATATCCAGAGTATACAAAGAACTCAAAAAATTAAACAATAAGATAACAAATAACCCAATCAACAAATGGGCCAAGGACCTGAACAGACACTTCTCAGAGGAGGACATACAATCAATCAACAAGTACATGAAAAAATGCTCACCATCTCTAGCAGTCAGAGAAATGCAAATCAAAACCACCCTAAGATACCATCTCACTCCAGTAAGATTGGCAGCCATTATGAAGTCAAACAACATCAAGAGCTGGCGAGGATATGGGGAAAAGGGTACTCTTGTACATTGCTGGTGGGACTACAAAATGGTGCAGCCAATCTGGAAAGCAGTATGGAGATTCCTGGAAAGCTGGGAAAGGAACCACCATTTGACCCAGCTATTGCTCTTCTCGGACTATTCCCTGAAGACCTTAAAAGAGCGTACTACAGGGATACTGCCACATCGATGTTCATAGCAGCACAATTCACAATAGCTAGACTGTGGAACCAACCCAGATGCTCTTCAATAGATGAATGGATAAAAAAAAAATGTGGCATTTATACATAATGGAGTATTACACAGCACTAAAAAATGACAAAATCATGGAATTTGCAGGGAAATGGATGGCACTAGAGCAGATTATGCTAAGTGAAGCTAGCCAATCCCTAAAAACCAAATGCCAAATGTCTTCTTTGATATAATGAGAGCAACTAAGAACAGAGCAGGGAGGAAGAGCAGGAGGAAAAGATTAACATTAAACAGAGACATGAGGTGAGAGGGAAAGGGAGAGAAAAGGGAAGGAGACCCTCATTGTTATACAAAATTACATATAAGAGGTTATGAGGGGAATGGGAAAAAAACAAGGAGAGAAATGAATTACAGTAGATGGGGTAGAGAGAGAAGATGGGAGGGGAGGGGAGGGGGGATAGTAGAGGATAAGAAAGGTAGTAGAATACAACAGTTACTAATATGGCATTATGTAAAAATGTGGATGTGTAACCGATGTGATTCTGCAATCTGTATTTGTGGTAAAAATGGGAGTTCATAACCCACTTGAATCTAATGTATGAAATATGATATGTCAAGAGCTTTGTAATGTTTTGAACAACCAATAAAAAAAGAAATTAATTTTTCTTTTCTGATGTTTGTTCTCTCAAATAAATCTGAAGTTTAAGAGGCATATATTTTTGCTGCTATAAACTGAAGTGTGCTAGATAACATTTGGGGAAACATCATAAATTTAAAATAAGCCCTTAATTGTAAAGTTCTAAAATTGAAAGTTCTAAAATTCTGTGGACACTGTAGTGAGAAGTCAGCATTATCAGTGAGAAGTCAGAATATCAGTTCTCTACTTTTGAAAATTAAAATAACCTAACTTAAGAGCTAGCCTATGTGAGAACTGAGAATTGGTAGTCCTGGTGCAGGTGCTTTCCAGTGGTGTACCACTGGGAGCCATCTCATATTTTTGGACCACACTTTTCTCACCAGTAAAATGAGATAAACGACAACATGACCTCTTCTATGGAAAAAAGGTCCATTTTTATAAGATATCATGCTTCTAAATTTGTACATAAAGTGATGTTGGCTCTATATCCTTGTGACCAATATGAGAATGGGTGGAAAGAAGTGATGACATAGAATATATTTGTGTGTGTGTGTGTGTGTGTGTGTGTGTGTGTGTGTATATATATATATATATATATATATATATATATATATATATTTTTTTTTTTTTTTAAAGTAAAATATTCCTCTCCCCACAAAAAAAAAAATTACTTAAGGCATTAAAAAAATGGCAAATAAGACTTCCCCAGAAGAGAGTGGAGAAAATTTCACAAATTATTAATCTGGCTCGAAATATGTAAAAGACAGATCAATTGAGATAAATTTAAGCAAATATTACTACTTCCTATTACAATTGTTATACATTAAAAAAAAGTAGTGGGGAAAAAAAAAACGTTTAGAACATGAATGTTATCACCAAAAAAGGTAATATTTTGCTTTAAAGGTGCACAATAGACTGTTTAAATTAAAACTCAAAGGTTTAAAAAATTTTCAAATAAGTATCTGAACATATTTCAAATATCACTTTCAGTCAGTAAATATCAGATATTACTGTAAATAGCACCTTGGAAGAATTGGTATATCTGTACAATAATGTTGTTATTGTTCATACAGCTTTGAAATAATTAGTAATATGCCTAATTGGCTTTTTCTATAGAGATAACTGATTGTCAGCATCCTGTTTGTCTATATTAAAAGCTTCTCTACCTCCATGAAGATGTTCCAGGTGAAGTAACTGAAAGCAAGGTAAAAATCAAAAAATATAATATGGTTTCTTGCATAAAGGGATGCATTTATTCAAAAATTCATACTTCACTTGTTAGGTTCAGAGACTTTTCTGAATTTTAAATTTTTCTCATATCCATATCATAGATACCAATTTACCAAATCAAGGTGACCAATCTCTATTAAGAACTGTGGAGTCTTAATACTGTAGATTCCAATTTCAGATCACTCCATGTGCTGTGTGAATCCTGGCAAATCACCCTGCTTCTCTGATCTCCAATTTCCAAGTCATGAAAGCAGAGATGATTTCCACTCATGGCATTATTTTAAATTTGAATGAAGTAATACATATAATACTTGCCACATTAGAGTCACTCAATATGTTATTTATTAGATTATTTTTTGTCTAATATGGATCTAGCAGTAATAATTTCCCAGAAAGAAAAGGAATCTTCCAAAGCATACACTCAATAATGATTCTTCTACTTTATATCATACTCCACTTTCCAATCAAGAGAATCTTCAAAGAATATAGAAATTGCATCCAAGATCCTGTAAATATTAAAAAGTACTGGGTATTATGAATTGAATAATTTCTGTTGGTATGGTAAGGATCCATTTTAAAAAGAAGAAGAAGAAGGAAGAACAGTAATTGTACTGATCCACTGAGCATGTGCTGAGCACTCTTTTGGTGAACATCTGAACAGGTCACACAATGAAACGTGCATTTGTGGAGCTGTATCCTAGGGAGTGCGAGGGGGTAGGTAAACATTAAATAAAAGTATAAATAACATAGTGTCATAAGACAGTAAAGAGTAGAAGAAAAGAAACACAGCAGAGTCATTGTTACCAGGGTGTGACAGGAAAAGAGGAACATTAAATAGAGACTTAAAGATGATAGAGGCATCAGCTTCAAAATGGCCAGGTATACTGGCCCTGGCTGAGGAAATAGACAGAACGAAAGCACCACAGCAGGAGTGTGAAGCCATGTCTGTGGCATACCTGTGCCACTGGGTGACAAAAACTAATAAACTGAGGTCAAAGGTAACAGGCAAGAGCATGGCAAACCTTGTAGAAGGTCCTAAGGAGCTGGACATTGCTCTGGATGAACGGATAGGGCAGGGGAGGTCTGTAGTGTATTGAAGAGGATTAATGTGCTACAACTTCCTCAAGTGGGATTAAATGATACCATTTGGGATCAGATCAGCTCCAAGGACTCTGTCTTGTTCACTTGGTAGTCATATGTCTCAGGGACACTAGATCCATTTTGAACGCTATGCTTTATTTTACATTGTTATCTTGAACACAATCATCACCTATTAGACAACTTTCTGTCTTCCAAGAAAAACCTAGCTTTTCCACTTCATCAAAAAATTCTTCTCCAACAATGTTCATCTTCTGTGATCCCTGAACACTTGCCATGTCTGATATTCATTACATATGTGCTTCTATCCACCTCCTTTAGCAGACTGTAAAGATTTTGAGAGCAACAATGTTAGCATTCCCATTGACACTATTAAAATAGCATGTAGGACTGGGGTTATGACTCAGTGGTAGAGCCCTTGCATAACAGAGGTGAGACACTGGGTTCGATCCTCAGCACCACATAAAAGTAAATAAAATAAATAAAGATATTGTGTCCATCTACTATACATACACACACACACACACACACACACACACATATACACACACTACACATATACATGATATATACATCTACACAATATCTTTATATAAAGATATTGTGTCCATCTACTATATACACACACATACACACACACACAATATCTTTATTTATTTTATTTACTTTTATGTGGTGCTGAGGATCGAACCCAGTGCCTCGCATGTGCTATGCAAGGGCTCTACCACTGAGCCACAACCCCCCAGTATCATTCATATATATATAATTAATTCCCCTACTTTTATTTTCCAGGTGAAAAAGTTGAGATTCACAGAACTAAGGTAACTTGTTTGAGATCTTCTAGCTAGAAATCGGTAGAGAAGAATTTTAGAATCAGGTCTCAACTACTCAAAAGAATTTGACCACTGGTCTGAGCCACCTTTGAGTTATTCATCTTATAGGTCCCTGGTACTTAGTGAATAATGTGTGTGGCTATGTCTGTCTTTGTCTGTGTTTATATGATTACCTGGATTATTGTCTTTACTTTCTATTTGGTAGTCATAACAAAACCTTGACTAACTGAAATTAATTTGACATATCCTTCATTTAATTTGAATATTGTTCATTTCTTGCTGTAGTCTGCTTTTACTGAAATATGGCAAATCACAAGGAACAATTTTTACTTTTGATTTTCTATATAAATTTAGAGAACTGCTGAAATATTTGAAGTCATTGCATAATCATCCTTGGTCACTACACTTGGACATCCTTATGAGTGATACTCATTCTTGAGAAATTAGGATCATAATGAAGACCAGAATATCATGTGATCCTGAAATTTCAGAGATGGATATATATTATATTCCTCAGGCAATTCACTAAGGATTTTTAAAAATAATATTTTAGAATAAAGCAAACACACATTTTTATAAAACGTTTAGAAACCCCAAAGCTCATAATATCTTATTTCTCAGATGTGGCAGATATAATTCAGTGTCCTGTTCTTATTCTGCAGTCTTAGTTGTGTGATCTAATGACCACTTGTCTCCTTTTGCATCTTTGTGCATGAGACCTTTATTTCTGGACTGAGGAAGGTTACTTTAGGCACACAAGACAGTCCGGAAATACTGAGGTATTACCATATCATCATCACTGCCTGCATTCCTGTTCCAATAACTCTGCTCAGTGACTCCCAGGTGATGGTACATAAATACCCCAACTCCCTCACCTCTTAGATGGAATCATTCTGAGGTGTGTATTTTGCACATGTTCCCTACAAGAGTAAACTCCAGCCACACACTGTGATAGTTGGCTTAATAAAACACTCTTTAATGGATGACTTCACTTCCCTGGGCTTCCCCTCAGGGTAAGGCTCCCAGGGTGGCATCTCAGCTAATGTTTCCTGCAATTCCCTAATAAATTGACTGGCTTTACATCCTTATCACAAGTTTGACTTCCAGGGAAACCCAAACTAAGACAGAAGACATTCTGATTGAATTTCCACCTCAATGAAAAAAAGAAGAGGCAGGCATTTCTCCTCCCCTTGTGCTTGTCTTTTTAGTCACAAATGTGAAATTAAGATGATTGACTGACATTTTACATGAAGTCCCACATGTGGAGATATTAAGGCTACCAAGGGCTATTTTAAGAGTTGACCCTATCCTATTCCTTGATTCAGAAAAGCAATAAAGCATCTGAGTGCATGGGTCAGATTCCCATAAAAAATAAAAAAATAAAACTTTGTGAACACCTCTGAGAACAAATGAGATACATGAGACATTTCAGACTCCATGAAGTGACAGAATATGACACTTAATGATATCTAAAGGTATAAGAACAAGAATTAATTTTCAAAGCATTTTCTGCACCACGAATTTTAGACAACTATAAGACAAGTGTTTCTATTACAGCATGGACTGACATATCGATGGTACCATATGAAATAACCTATCATCTGTTTCTTTTTAACGTTTTAGAACATTTTCCTTATCATAAACTAATATCTGTATAAGTAAATCTTATCAGGGCTGCTCATATAGATTAAATCCACAACAAACTTTATCTACCTCAAAAATAATTTTAAAAAGACTATCTCCACCTTAATCTTCAACTAAATATTCAACTTAAACTTATAAAGTCAATCCGAAATTCTTAATGAAAACTTGAGTGTATGGCTGTTCACTCCACCACATTATTTCTCCATGTTAAGTGTTTAAAATAATCTTCCTTTTAGGAAAAGTTGTATTTGTAACATAAATTTTAAGCATGATTTGTTGTTGATGTTTTTTTTTTTAATAGAAGAAACTGAATTCTTTACTTTTATATTCTAAGCACCTGGTGAGTTTGCATAAGTTAATGAAAGCTAGTAGCTCCAAAATTTAGTACTATCTGAAAAAAACAAATCCGTTTCCACATGATGTAATTCAGTTCAAAATTAATTTTAAGGAACAGAAATCCCCCACTGCTCATTGGTGCACCGGGTATAATATGTGTTTTTAGATACGGGGTAAACAATTTACTTTAGTATCAAGGAAACATCAGTTAAGATTTTATTAGAATTCTAAAAATGAATAGTAAGCCCAGCCCATGGTTGTTGTAATAGCTAAAATAAACTTGCTGCTCACACTATGGTGACTTAGCTAAGCTCTTCTTTCATTTCATCTAACTGCATGGGGCAGCAGCTGGCCTTTTTTTTTTTTTTTTTTTTTAAACACCCTTGGTATGTTTACTGCAGCCAGGTAACTTTGTCTCAGAGGGCTGGGGCTGTTGCTAGGCCTGGACCACACCTTCCTCCCCACTTACCTAAAGTCCATTGGTCATGGTTTCATAATCAGGCAATTTGCAAAGTGTTGACATGGGGGCATTGGCAAAAATATCCTCTCTATTTCTACAGGTGTTACATTCTTTGCTCCCCTGGTGACTACTAATCATTAAGTTGGACTAAAAAGATGTATTTTAAAAAACATTGTCCTGGCATTGCTGAGCACAGGCATATAAGGCCATGAAGGTCTACACAGCAAGGATTGCACAATAACCCATTAAAATAAACATTTGCAACCACAGATAGCTGGACTGAAATCCTGCTCTGATACAAATAACATCTGGACAACTTTTGTTTGCATCTTCCAGCATAAAACACCCTTGAGAAAAAATAGAAAGGCAAGCTAAAAGACAAAGGACCACTAAAGGTTTTATTATGCTATGGGTGTGGTGCCATAAATTTGAGGGGGGTTCAGGCCAGAGTTGCCAAACCTGAATTTAAACAGCATGTTGTTTTTAAAAGTTGTAACACTGGTGAGGAACAATTCGGTTTTCTAACATAATTAATCCAGTGTGAAATAGAGTGACTGGAAAACATCCAGTGGTTTAAAAATAACTCAATTATTTATAAGTTCCACAGTGCTATAGGAATCCACAGTGAAGAGAAGAGAGGGAGGCATCTTAGTATGAAGCATATCGTTCTTATTCAGCAAAGGCTTGAGAAGTTGAGGAAAGCAATCTAACAGTAGAAATCTATGCCTGGGGCCAAAGACACTGAATTTCCCTTGGATTATGGAGCAGGCTAGTGGGCAGAAAATGTTTCTTCCTTTGAAATGTATGTATTGCTGCTGCATATTAGTATACATTAGTAATACTGAAAGAACTGAACAAAGCGGTGTGGGGTAGAAGGGTGAAGGGAAAAAGAGGCGGCGGCCTGGGAAAGAAAGAAAAATGAGCATCTTTTATAAGATCCTCAACATAGGCCATGAATCATACTCGGCAGTGAATGGACTTTAATTTCTAATGTTGTTCTTTGATGTGAAGCAAAATAATTACAAGCTGAAAGATACGAGCAAGTATTATATTCAATGTAAAGATAAATAAATTAGCCATAAATAAACCCCTATATAAAATCTCATGCTTAGGGCGGGCTCATAGCAGCTATATATTTGTGTCAGCTACAGCTGGCCATTGAACAAAGGGACGGAAAGTTTGCTTTAGTAATATTAATGCCTTGAAATGTTTCACAGTTATCTCAAGCATATTTTGCCTTTTCTACTACTTACAGGAGGTAAGCTAGAGGTGGCATTAATCTCAAAGGGTCAAATCAGAAGTTAGAAGGATTGAGTTCTAAGATCTGTTTTGAAAAAGCCGGGTTGGCTTTACTAAATCATTTAATTTCTTGAATTCTTCCTTGTTTCAACATGAATGCAGAGATAAGAAAAAGACAAAAGGAGAACTTTATTTATTCATCTGCTCCCTCATAAGCATTTACTGTGGGTCTAGTATATTTCAGACAATCCTTATATACTGATTTCTTTTTAACCTTGGGAAAAAATATAAAGCATAATTAAATCATTTATTTAATAGAATGAACAATCACACTTTTGATGTGCTGATATCCTTGACAATGAAAATAGGTGTCAGTTATTTAGACAAACCATTAATTAGAGAACATAAATGTATTTTTAAAAAATCATGTGGTGCTTATTTAAGGCTATTGCATGATAGATAAATCTCAGTCATCTCATGATAAAGGATTCTTCTAATTGAAGAGCTATGACGGTGAATATTGAAGGAGTAAATAGACTAGTGTTTGTAGTGTATCCAGGCGGTTATATTTAGTCATTGTTCTAATAACTGGGAGATCACTGCTAAAAATTTCTTACATTTTTTTGACCAAGAATCAAGTCAATAAATAGTCTCAGTATTATCTTCTTCTCTGATATGAATTTTCCATGGATTCGCCATTAATTTTTTTTTCTGTTACTTATATTGAGTCAGTGGCCAATATCCAACTACCAGTGGTCTTCTGCTTCTCTGCCCCTAACCAAACTATAAAGGAACAAGTACACCAAGAATACTTTGCTGGCACTGACTATGTAATATCTCAATACCTCAAAATCCTTCTGGGAATGAGCCAGGACAAATCCTACCAATTAGATAGTGTACTGTTGATGTATGGAAAAAGAGAACAATGGACACTCTCAGTTCTGACTAGTGTCTCTGTGTGGGAAGGAAACTATTCATTGCCCCATTCATTTCAAATAATTTTTTTCATATATTAATTTACTTAAGGCCTGCCTTGTGCAAATTATGTTATATATCAGACTGGAGTGAGAATATATTGTTTCGAGGGGTGATAATCAATGATATACCATTGTTAAATAAAATGAGGACAGTACTGACCCTAAGAGAATTGAGGATGACTTCAATGAGGACAAGTCACTTGACATAGATCTTTTTTTTCTTTGTTCTTTTTAAATATATATGACAGTAGAGTGTAGTTTGACATATTTTACATACATGGAGTATAATTTATTCTTACTTGGATTCCATTCTTGTGTTTGAACATGATGTGAAGTTATATTGGACATGTATTCATATAATGAACATGGGAAAATTATGTCAGATTTATTCCACTACCTTTCCTATTCCATCCCTTCTTCCTTTCATTTCCCTGTGTCTAATCCAGTGAATTTCTATTCTTTCCTACTCCCCACCCCTTATTGTGAGTTAGCAACTACATATCAGAGAGAACATTCAACCTTTGTTTTGGGAGAATTGGCTTATTTCACTTAACATGATATTCTCCAGTTCCATCCATTTACCTGTAGATGACATGATTTCATTCTTCTTTATGGCTGAGTCATAATCCATTATGTATATATACCATGTTTTCTTTATCCATTCACCTGTTGAAGGACATCTAGGTTGGTTCCACAGCTTAGCTATTGTGAACTGCTATAAACATTGATGTGGTTACATCACTGTAGTAGGCTGATTGTAAGTCCTTTGAGTATAAACTGAGAAGTGGGATAACTGGGTCAAATGGGGGTTCCAATCCAAGTTTTCTAAAGAATCGCCATACTGCATCCCAGAGTGGTTGCACAAATTTGCCGTCACACCAGCAATGATGAGTATTCCATTTTACCCACGTCCTTGCCAACATTTATTGTTGTTTGTATCCTTGATAGTTGCCACTCTGACTGGAGTAAGATGAAATCTCAGTGTAGTTTATATTTTCATTTCTTTCACTGCTAGAGACATTGAACATTTTTTTATATATTTGTTGACCAATCATATTTCTTCTTTTGTGAAGTGCCCGTTCAGTTCCTTTGCCTATTACTGATTAGTTTTTTTTTGTTGTTGTTGTTGTTTTTTTTTTTTTTTTTTGGCCTTTAGTTTTTCTTCAAAAGTAACAGGCATGTACTTCCTAAGAGAGAGAACTAAAAGTTTCTGGACAGAGAGAAAACACATAAAACTACATGATACCTGGGGGAAATGCCAGTGTTTGTTATCACTAGAGAATAAGGTACAAGGAAGCATGTAACATGAGATGCAAATTGAGCGAGGTTGGGAGTAGCTTATAATGCAAGGCAGTCAGGCAGTTCACGTTTTCTTAAGGCAGTGGAGAGATGGAATAATATGTGTAGTGTGACGCAGAGGCTGCAAAGAGGTAAGAAAACATTGCTCACTAGTATTGGAGAAAAGAACAAGTTTTGACTTTTTAGTGTTTTGCTACTTCTGTGTGGAATGTTATAAGGCCCATCTTGAGAGAGGAAGGAAAGATGGCAATTCATAGCAGCCAAGCCTATTTTGCCTTGCTCATCACTCATAATCACCTGTGCTTGCCTTCTCTCCTATTCATGATTTACCAGCATGGATTTACTTCTCTACCAAAGAAGAAAAGACATTAGTACTTGTGTTAGTCAAATTTTCAATGCCATGACCAAGATAGACAACAAGAACAACTTATAGGAGGAAAAGTTTTGTGGGGTTTACAGTTTCAGAGGTTGCAGTCCATCCTCAGTCAGCTCCATTGCTCTGGGCCATGGTGAGGCAAAACATCAGGACACAGTGGCATGGGAGAAGAGCACTGTTCCACTCATGGCAGCCAGGAGGCAGAGACAGCAGGATCCAGGGACAAGATTCCTAATTCCCAAGTGCATGACCCCAGTGACCTACTTCCTCCAGTCATATTCTACCTGACTACAGTTAGTACCCAGTAATCCATTCAAATTAATTATATATCAAGTGGATTAATCTACTGATTAGGTTACAGTTTTAACAATCTAAATAATTTCATCTTTGAACATTCCTGCATTGCCCAACATGAGGTTTTTTGGGGAGACACCTCACATTCAAACCATAACAATTCCAACAACAACAACAACAAAATACAAAACCTTGAATTAAACTGAAGTTTCAATCCATGGCTACAAGAGCTGTATTCACAGGAGGAAAGTGAAGTGCTGATCCAGGCAATGATCCTGATAATTCAAATGTTCTTTATTCAACATTACCTCAAAGATTCTCTTGTTCTATTTGTCTCTATACTTTGTACAAAAGGAATTATTTTACAACAGATCACTCCTTTGCCTTTTATTTCCTCTTATGCATCTACAGATTTAATGAGACCATATGAACAAACTTTCTGGCACCTCACAGAATCAGTAATAGTTCTTTTGAAAAGCGGAAGAAATAAAGATTATTCCAAGATGAAATGCTAGCATTATGACCCACGCAGACCACCTGGAATTCTTTAAACCATTATACTCAGTAACAATTCTTCTCATGCAATGTAGCTTGCACTTCCTAATTTCTCAGGAGATACTTACTTGGACACTAGTTCTTTGTTTTCAACTGTTTTCCTGCCCTTGCAAATTAATCCCCACCTGTAGTCAAAAGCTTCCATTTATGAAATCACAACAATTGCTTAAGTCATTGGATTAAGAATGGAAAACTTTATGTCATTTTGAGATGTGGGAAAAAGAAAAGGATATTTTAAAATGAGCCAAACAATCATCTCATTCAGTTTTATCGTTAAAGATAAAATAATAAAGAAAATTAATTGGATGTTCCTGGAGCTAGGAGACAAAACTGTAGCTGCTTTTTTATTCTTTGAAGGCAACTGGCAAAAACACTAGTGTAGATCTTCAATGGCCTTTATAATCATATGAATCATTCACTCATTTCATAGATGGTACACTCTAGTATTACCAACTAAAAGGCTAAAATAACGGAGCTAATTACTGGGATCCATTTTGCTTAGCTACTGTGGGATAATTGGAATCATATAAACTTACTTAGTTACACAAAGAAAGAGTCACATGAAAACCTGTCATTGAATTCAAACTAGAATTTCTTTCGTCAACTAAATTATTCCAAACCCTAAATCATTTTTACAACAAACGATGCCTTCGATCTATAGTTAGTCAACCAGATAATTGCCATTTCTCCCAGTTCTTCACGTTGTGAAAATTCAGTTGGCTCATTGTGGGAGAGGACTATGACCTGCTCTTTTCTCTGCCCTGTGTGAGACACAAACGATGAGGCCACAGCACAAAAACATGATGATTAAGTGGTAAGCTTAAGACTTCTACTTCCAACTGAGAAGCCACAGGAACCAGCCTTATTCTTGTGATAGAAACAAACAAAAATTGACCAAATATATGAAATTGTAGATTTTAATACTTTATAAACCAGACCATGAAGGAAAGTGATCTCTGAAAGCCAGGGGAGGAGTGAGGTGAGCCCTACTGCTGCCCTGGATTAGTGCTCTATGAGTTTCCGCAGCACTGTCCAGGAAAAGCGAGGCCAGGCTAAGCCAGCCCAGCAAAATCCTTGAGCATGAGAGTCTCCAGAGACCCGGGTAACTAGTATCTGAAGACGAGAATATCAAAGAGGAGTGACCTACACAGAGAAAAAACTCCAGAAACCTGTAGATGGTCTCCCATAATGGTCAGCTCAGTTGTGGTCAGTGAAGAAACCACCTTAAGCCAGGAAGAAAGAACACAAAAAGATTGGAGGTAAGAAGTCTGAGTGACCATGCAGAGCTGGGACAAACCTAAGTCCCTACCAGCCAGACTCAAAATCTCCTTAGCAGGTAATTGAGTAAAGTCCTCGGCTCAGGACCTTGCCTAACTAGTGGGAAATAACAAGTCACAAGCACTGCTCCAGTCTCAGCAGACAAATCTTAAAAGATCCAAATGACTCCAACTGTGTTCATATGACTTAACTGTATTACAGAATCAAGCTCTAGAATATTTATAGAAACACAAAAATCTTAGCCACCTAATAAAAATGAAATTTATAATGCTTGGCATCTAATCAAATATTACCAGGAATGCCAAGAAACAGCAAGACAGGACCCATGATGAGAAGGAAAATCAAACACACTAACCCAGAACTTCCACAGATGCTATAATTAGCAGATAAAGATATTCATATAGGTTTTATAACTGTCCTGTGAAAGGAAAAAATATGAAAAAATATTTTCAAAAAATACCAAAATCAAGCATGTAAAGATTAAAATCTGTAATGTCTAGGAAGAAATCTATTAGAAGGAGTGAATGGTAGATAAGAATTTGCTAAAGAAAAAAAATTAGTGAAACTTTAAGACATAATAATAGAAAAATAAGAATGAATATATAGGATAAAAATGTCTTTAGGAAATGAATAAAGAATTAGTGGGCTTTGAAACAACCTTGAATAGATGTGTAACTAAAGTCTTTGAAGGAGATAAAAGGAAAGAATGGACAGAAAAATAGTTTAGAGAAATAACGACCAAAATTTTCTGAAATCAATGAAAATGGTAAACCTACAGATCAAAGAAATGAAAGAAAACTTAAGTACAAAAAAAAAAAAACAAGAAAAAAAACCCAGCATAAATCACAACATACCAGGTCATATTATAACCACATGGCTCAAACCTGAATTGAAGAGAAACTGTTCAAAGCATGCAGATATATATGAATGTGCGTATATATATGTGTGTGTGTGTGTGTGTGTGTGTGTGTATATATATATATATATTTTTTTTTTTTGGTAAAGAATGATTTAACATACAGAGGAGCACGGGTAAAAGATATGGCAAATTTCTTGTCAAACCAACAACAGCTGGAAGAAAAGGAGTTGTCAGTTTAAAAAAAAAAAAAACTGCATGAATAAATAGAATTTTATGCCCAAAAAAATATCTTCCAAAAATGAAAGTAAACTAAAAACTTTTGCATACATACAAAGGCTGACAGAATTTTACTACCATGCCTATAATTGAAGAAATGTTAAAGGAATTATTTCAGACTGAGCAATAATAGATGAGAATATGGATCTATAAAAATAAAAGGAAAACACTGGAAAAGATAAGTATATAAGCAAATGTTAGTATTAACTATCTTTTAAATATATGGACTGTTTAATCCAAAAACAAAATATATCATGGGATTTATAGCATATGTATAAGCAAAATTGAAAACAACAGTAGTTTATGTGTAGGAGAATAGTGATAGAAGAGTATATTGTGTCAAGGTTTTTATACATGACTGTAGTAAGTTAAAGACATGTACTATAAACCACAAAGTAAGCTCCAAAATAATGAGTCACAAAGAGTCACAGCTCATAATCCAAAAGTGACATGAAACTATCAAAAAATGCACTCAACCCAAAAGGAGACAGAAAATATAGAAGAAAGGAAGGAGCTAATTGCACAAATTCAAAGCTAACAGCAAACAATAGGCTTAAACCTCATAACACCAAGGATCACACTAAACAGAAATAATCTAAAAATTCCAATTAAAGATAGAGATTATCATGTTGCATTAAAAAGAAAGATCTAACTCTAAATTCCCTACAAGAAATATAATTAAATAAAGACACAAATGGGTTGACATCAAAAGGATGAAAGCTTTACCATGCTAGCACTAATCAAAGAAGGATGGAGTGTCTTTATTAATTTCACAGCAACTTGACTGCAGAGCAAAGAATGTAACCAAGGAAAGTTGGTCATTTCATAGTAATAACAGCATCTATCCAACAAAAGAATATGACAATCCTAAATTTTTATGTTATTAGCAACAAAACCTCAAAAACATGACGCTGATATAATCATGAGGGATTTCTGGGGGGTTTGGTATGTTTGCTTTCTGTTTATTTTGTGGTACTAGCATTGAATTATAGTCAAAGATTTCAAAATCCATCTTTTAATAATTGATAGAATGGAAAATAAACAATGATATAAAATAACTGAAAAAAATACTGTCAACCAATTTGATGTTATTAGCTTTCATTGAACAATACACTCAATAATAGTAGAATATACATTTTTTTCAAGTGCTCAGGGAACATTTATAGAGATATCTTATTTGGGGTTCATAAAACAAAATTCATTATATTTAAAATTCAAAATAAGCATGTTCTCTGACTACAATGACATTAAACTTTAAATGAATGAAAAACCTGCAAATATTTACAAGTGGTACAACACATTCCTAAGTAGTCAATAGGTCATAAACATGAATCAAAACGGAAATTATATAGCCATTTGAAATGAATGGAAATGAAAATACAATCTATGAAAATGTGTAGACGTTGCTAAAATAGCACAAGCCACTACCACCCGAGGAACATATCTCAAAAAATGACTGTTTTAAAACTTAAAGATTTTTTCGTTTTCCTCATTTTTCTCAGGGACACTAACTGTGCAGGATCATGCTCCCAGGTGTCTCATTGACTACCTTGAAAACTTGAGGAAGTCCATCCGGGTGTGGTGGTGCACGCCTGCCATCCCAGGAGCTCTGGAGGCTGAGGCAGGAGGATCACCCCAGATTTGGCAGTGAAGGAGCTGAAATGTCCAGAAACAATGATTTGAACTGTTTTAAATATTGAAAAATTTTAAAGTCTTAATCTAATACTTCAGTTAACCCTGTAAATACTAGTAAAAAGAAAGCAAAGTAAATCCAAAGTAAACCTGAAAAGGAAAAAAAATAACATTATAGCAAAAATTAATGAAATACCCAGCAGAAATAAACAATAGGAAAATTCAATTATAGTAAAAACTGCTCCTTTGAGAAAATTAATGAGGTTAATTAACATATATCTAAATTTCTCATGGAAAAGAGAAAGATTTATTTTTACCAGTATCAGAAATGAAAAAAGTGTCTAAGAGTTCATAGATATTAATTAAAAGGATAATAAAAGTATATTATGAACAATTTTGTGCAAATTAAAAATTTAAATGAAATGGAGAAATTCTTTTAAAGACACAAACCATCAAAACTCACTCAAGATCGCTTAAGTGGGGATCTTAAGAATAGTCCTTGTATCTTTCAAATAAATTGAATGCTTTGTTTAAAAAAACTTTCAAAAAATGCTCCATTCCAGTTGACTTCACAAGTGCATTCTTCCAAACATCTGAAGACAAACTACTACCAATGCTATTGATAGTATAGCTATTCATTTAAAAATTCAAAGAATACAAAGTACTTATTCATTCATTCTGTGAGGCTATTCTTAAACTCATATGAAAACCAATCAAGAATCATTTCAAGAAAAGAAAACTACAGGAACATCTCCCCTCCTGGCATGCATGCAGAAATTCTGAGTGAAATATAAGTGAGTCAGATGCAGCAATATATAAGCAGGGTCATAGTACATCACCACCAGCTGTGGTTTATCTGAGTGATGCATGGCTGACTCAATTGTAAAAACTACACCATGTAATTTACCACATTAACAGAATATAAGAGAAATACCATATGATCACATTAATAGAAACACACACAGAAACATACACACGCACACACACACAGAGAAACACACACAATCCCACACATACTTTCTCTAGCTTTGTCTCTCCTTATCTCTAATGCATCTGGCAAAATTCAACATTCATTCCTGGTAAAAAAAAAAAAATCTAAGCAATTTAAGAATGAAAAATTCCAAAGCCTTAAAAAGTACATCAAGGGGAAAAGTACAGCTAAAATCACATTTAAGGTAAAAGATTCAATGTTCTCTACTGTATATGAGGAATAAGACAAAATTTTTTGTTCTTGCCATTTCTATGATATACTAGAAGTCATAGCAGCTCAATAAGCCAAGGGGAGAGTATCATTCAAATTAGAAACAAAGGACTAAAACTATCTTTATTTTCAGATGATATCATCATCTATGCAGAAAAACCCATGGAATCTGCTCAAAAATCTAATAAATTACTTCAATGAGACTAAAAATTATAATTCTAATGCAGATAGATACATAGTACCAAAAAGTGACATGAAATTAAAATTTTGAAAATGCCATTTACATGTCATAAAAATGTGAAATTCTTAGAAATAAAACAAAAGATGCTTAACATCTATACATTAGAAACAGTAAAACACTCACCACCTTTATACTAGAAACTATAAAAGTTGCTGAAAGAAATTGAAGAAGACTTAAATAATTAGAGAAATGTAAAATTCTCATTGGTTGGAAAAGTCAATAATGTTAGGATATCATTTTTTTTCCAAATTTATTCATAGATTTAATGTTATCTCAAGTAGTATCAGCAATGTTTCTGGAGAAATTGACAAGTCAATTCCAACAACCATATGGAAATGTAAAATAACTAGTGCTATGGTTTGGGTATGTGATGTCCCCCTAAAGCTCATGTGTAAGACAGTGCAAGAAGGTTCAGAGGAGAAATGATTGTATTGCAAGAGTCTTAACCCAATCAGTGGGTTAAGTCTTAATCAATCAGTCTTAATCCCCTCATAGAAACTAACTGAGTGGTAACTGAAATGGTAGGGTGTATCTGGAGGAGGTGGGAATTGGGGCATGGCTTTGGGTATATATTTGTATCTGGTGAGTAGACTCCCTCTCTACTTCCCGATCATCATCTGAGTTGCTTTTTCCTACCATACTTTCCCTCCAAGATATTCAGCCTTACCTTGAGCCTTAAGGAATGGAGTCAGCCTTCTGTGGACTGAGACCTCTGAAACCATCAAATAAACATTTTCCTCACTACATTTGTTCTGGTCGGGTCCTTTAGTCACAGCAGTGAAGAAAGCTAAAACACCTAGAAAATCCAAAACAACCATATAAAAATACAACAAATTTGAGAATAACATATCCAATTTCAATACTAGAAAATCTGGCAGCAACCAAGACTTCTAGAAGTATTGGCATAAAGACAGACAAACAGATCAATGGAATAGACTAGTGAGGCCAGAAATAAATCCACCCACTCAGATAGCTTATTTTTAACAAAAATTTGAAGATAATTAGATGCAGAAATTTGATTCAATGAACAATGCTGGAAAATTGAATATTAATATGAAAAAATGAACTTCAATCCTTATCTTGGGCCATGAACAAAATTTAACAACTGCATCATAGATCTAAATGTGAAATATAAAACTTCCAAAAGAAAATTTATGTGACATTGGTTAGGCAAATACTTTAAAAATATATTCTAAGAGTATGATTCTGAAAACAAAAATTAGAAAACAATTGGCTAACTTCAAAAATAAAAAAAAAAAAACATTTGTGGTTTAATAGACAATGTTAAGACATTGAGAAGGGAATCTGTAGACTGAGAAAAAATATTTGTCAAACATATATCCATTAAAGAATTTTTATTCAGTACATATAGATAACTTTTAATTTTTTAGGTTCTCAATAAGTTGCTAAGGCAAGACTTGGATTTGGGATCCTCCTGGAATTAATGGGGTGCACCACTGACCCTATCTTATAGGGTTATCTTATAAATAATTTTTAAGTCTCAGCAGTAGGAAAACAATTAAAAATAGACAAAAGACACAGGAAAGATAGAGAAGACCTAATTCCAGTTACCTGAAAGTCTGAAGCAGGAGAATCACAAGTTTAGAGGACAGCCTCATCAACTTAATGAAACCCTGTCTCAAAATAAAAAAAATATAAAGGGCCAGGGATGAAGCTTAATGATAAAAATTGTCTACTATGCTCAAGGCCCTGGGTTTGATCACCAGTACAGAAAAAAAAAAAGTGGGCAAAAGATTTAAACAGACATTTCACCAAAGGAGTTAAATAAATAGAAAATAAGCTTAGTAAAAGATTTCCCAAATAGTCATCATAAAAATGCAAAATAAAGCAACCTACCTCTGAGAATAAAAATGGCTAAAATTGAAAAGACTGACCATATCAAGTGTTGATAAGCATTTGGAGGAACTAGAACTCTCAACACTACTGATAAGAATATAATTGTAAAACAGCACCCTACTTTGAAAACAATATATCAGTTATTTAAAAAGTTAAACACATATCAATTAATTTATCTTGCCATTCATTTCACTTCTACTTATTTACTGGAGCAAAAAGAAATGTCCATACATTTTTATACAAATGTTCATAGCAGCTTTACTTTTATTAACCTTAAACTGGAAACAACTCAAATGTCCACCAATGAAAGACTCCACAAATTATTACATATACACAGAATGAAGTACTACTGAGCAATAAAGAAGAATGATTTGTTGATACACACAAAGCCAGAGTTTAATCTCAAGGTAGCTTTGCCGAGTGAAAATAGACAAAACAAAAATTTATTTCGTTTTGTATTATTAAAAATTCTTAAATTTTCAACCTAATATACGACAAAGAAAGAAAATTCATGATTGCCTAGAAAGAGTTCAGGGAACTAAAGGGAAGGATTAAAACAAAACATGAGAAAATTTGGGGGGTGATGGATATGGATATGTTTGGTGACTTATGATAGTTTCATTTGTGCATACATATATCAAAACTCATCAAATTGTGCACTTAAGTTTGTGGTTTCTTGCATTTCAATTCTAACTCAATAAAGCTGTTAAAACAAAAATGTGAACACGATTCTCTTTAGAATTCTTAATGCATACTTAAATGTGGACTGTCAATCTCTTTAGACTAATTTTCTACAGATTTTCTGATTATCTTTCACATTCTGTATACCTATGACAAATATCAAATTTATCCAAGGTTAATCTCCTGCCCTATTACATTTAAATGAATTTGTAACAGAGGAATCATTACAATTCTTGAGTCTAACTCCACTTATTCATAAACACAATATTTATATTTGCAGTGTTAATATACTGTGTTTATCTGTTCCTTGAAGACAGTACATGACTCCACTCACAGCAAAGGTCACTCAGATTTGATCAGGAACAAAACGGTGCTGTGTGACCAAATCAGGTGATGGGTATTTCATGAGCTTAGTCTTCTACATATGGCTGTTATTAGATACCCCTACCTGACTACTGCACCAAGTAGCACTTGATGCGAGGGCCAATCCTGTCCCATGATTTACTGATGTCTCTCATACTGTCTATATCCACACAAAAGGTTAGGCCCCCAAAAATCAGGCTACAAAGCAAGAGATGTGTCTGCAAAGGGACTATTTATTTTTTCTGTTTGGTTTTTAAGTGCATTTTGCCTTGACTAACTTCAAATATTGATTGTTAGAAAGTGGACCGGCACTGTAATGATTGACTGATCGCAATGTATTACATACAATGAATTTTGAATACCACAGAACTAATTGAATAAATGAAGGGAAATATTAATATTGAATTAATAAGAATGATCAGAGTGAATTAAACACAGCGGGCCAAATTCTGCCCCTGGATATGCATGCACAATTTCCATTGACTTCAATGGGGGTTTCGTTGTGCGTATCCAAGGGCAGAATCCAGCTTAATGAATTTTTTAATTGTTTTTAAATGGTGAATGAATTGGTTAAAGTGCAAAGCATCAGAGACGACTCCGTACATATTGCATATATCCCTGTGATTTTTAAATATGCCTGAAGTACATGCTTATAATCATATCTCTGAGCCAACACAAATGTCAAGTTTTAGTTTGCAGAAAATAATATAATAAATAAAATTACCACTGCTACATTTTCTTTGTAAAAGGTTAATGCATACACAATGCTGCAGACTTCCATTTCATTATATTAAAATGACAAAACTTTGATTTAATAATGAGACCCTCAAGTAAATCTGAAACTTTGGTGATCAGGAATTCATCCGTGTCCTCACAAGTGTGCTCTGGGTGAATCCTCTCAGTAAATTCCAATAGCTAAAGGGGCAGTCTCCACCATAGTACTCACCACCTTCCTGAAATAGAAAATATTTTGCCAAATATTGTAAATGCTCTTGATTATAATTTGATCTTAAGCAACCATCATATCACTTAAAAGTTTTAAAATTTAAATAAGAAAATTTTGTTACTAAAGCCCTGGTGGATTATAAATCAATGATGGAATTTGAAGTATGTTTAATTCTCTAATTGATGCAGTCATTAATATAGCTCCATTCTAATCTATATTATGATATCTATTGTCCTGAAATCAATTCCATAGACCTAAAATTTATAATAATTTCTCATGAGTCAGTGTTCCTTAATATTATCTCTCAAGTGAAAAAATATAATTTTTATAAGTGTTAAGCATACGTACAAAAGGTGTATGTGTATGTATGTGTAGATGCATGTGTGAGCTGGAAATGAGGGTTAGAAGAACATTTTTATATAAGAACAATAAAACAAAATAACCCCCCTCCCAAAAAAATAAACCCACAGAATATTATACATACCTTTAGAGAATGTATAAAGTTAAATCGATATCCATCTTTCTGTTTGATTTGACTTTTATTTTTACATTTTTAGTAGATAGGCTTTGTTTTTTAGTGCAGTTTTAGTTCAGCAATAAAATTGAGCAGAATACAGGGAGATCCCATATGCCCGCTCCTCTCTCACACATGCCTTGATGCCCTCACCATAGACACTCCTAATTAGTGTGGCATTTTTATTACAATCAATGGACCCACATTGACATGTCATTATCAAGCAAAACACTTAGTTTATATTACATTTAAATCTTTGTGTTGTACATTATATAGAAATTGATAAATGCATTCCAACGTGTATCCATCAATGTAGTATCATACAGAATAGTTGTTCTGACCTAAAAATTGTCTGTGCTCTACCTCTACTTTAACTCCTAAAAATCTACAGCAGCCATCTTTTTACTATCTCTATCTATCTCCATAATTTTACCTTTTCTAGAATGTAAGAGAGTTGGAATCATACAGTATGGAGCCTTTTCTCACTGGGTTTATCACTAAACAATATTCTTTTAATATTCTTCCATGCCTTCACATAGTTTCTTTTTAGTATATAATAATATTCCATCATCTAGACATAACAGTTCATTTATTCATTCATCTATCAAACAATATCTTCATTGCTTCCAAGTTTTGGCAATTATAAAACTGTCATAAACATTTGTGTGCAGATTATTTAGTGGGCATGTTTTCAACTCTTTTGTGTAAAGACAAAGGAGCAGAATTTGTCTTTCAACATCACTCTACCATTCCTCCAAAAAGTGAGTTCCTATTGCTCCATATTCTTGTCAGCATTTGATGTTGTCAGTGTTCTTGAGTTTACCCATTGAAATAGCTGTGTGGTGGTATCTCATTGTTATTTTAATTTGCAATTCCCTATTGAGTATAATGATAAGCATCTTTTCATATGCTTATTTGCCATCTGTATATCATCTTTGGTAAGGTGTCTCTTCAGATCTTTTGCTCATTTTTTAAACTGGATTGTTCACTTTTATTATTGTCAAGATTAAGAGTTTGTTTTTTTTTTTTTTTTGTTTGTACTTCTGGTTGTTTTTTATTGGATATGTTTTTGGCAAATATTTCCTTGTAATCTTTGTATTGTCATCTCATTCTTTTCACATTGTTCTATCACACACACAAGAAAAGATTTTTTAAAAATTTTAATGAAGTCTAACCTACCAGTCCTTTTTATCATGGATTGTACCTTTTGTTCTTAATCTAACTATCAGCATGAAACCTAAGAGTTCATCTATAATCCTTTTATTATATCTTCTAAGAGTTTCACAATTTGTATTTTTTGTGTTTATGATTCATTTCAAGTTAATTCTTGTAAAGTATAAAAAGTCAATGTTGAAGATTTTGGGGTTTATGCATGTGGATATCTAGTAGTTCCAGAAAATCATTTGTTTAAGTGATTATCTGTTCTCCATTGAATTGTATTTGCTACTTTGTCAAATATTAGTTGAGAATATTTGTATGAGTCTATTTCTGATATCTTTGCCTATTCTATTGATCTACTTGTCTATTATTTTGCCAATGCCACATTGTCTTGATTACTGTAGCTTTATAGGAAGTCTTGAAGTCAGTGAGAATCCTGCAACTTTATTCTTCCTCTTCAATACTGTGTGGACTACTCTGTGTCTTTGCCTCTCCACATAAACTTTAGTCACTTTTCAATTCACTTTACTTTTAGAATTTTTTTTTGACTCAGATGTCTGAGTATTAGTTAAAAAATAAATTAATAATCTGAAATTCCAGAACTGTCTTTATAGAAAGCTTTTGTAAGGTAATAACTGCTTACAGAGAGAGAATGACTAACTTGATCTATTGACTAGGGTTATTATTAGTTTTTTTCCACAATAAAATGTTTCCTGTTAATGAATGTGTATTATTCGTACAATTATTTATGATTATAACTTATGTCATTTGAATATTTGGTGAGTAATATACTCAGACTATGCTCAGAAAAGATTTTATAGTCTATGTGATCTACATTAAAACAAAGTTTTAAAAATTTCTATTATTTTAAATAGCCAAGATCTATGATACCATTTTTTGAAGCAGTTCAGTGAGGCACTCCCCTTTCTCAGCATAGTTTATCTATCATACTTGATGGCGAAGACCTTCCCTTCCTCTTGAACATAGGTATTCTGAGGATCTCAAATGTGGAAAAAAAAAGTAAGTGAAATTGCATTAAATGCTATGAAATACATAGAGGAGGAAATCTCTTCAATTCCATCTCTATACATTAAACTGTCTCAATAAAACCATATTGGTGGTAACAGTTTGAATTATAGAACATTAAGAGTGTTCAGTTTCTTGTTTTGCATTTATTTATATTGTCTATGCATTTTAATTTTGAGTAACATGAAATTATTGTACAGAAATATAATTTTCCATAAACAGGATATATTTTAGTATGTTACCTGTAGAATAACAAAATTACAGCCAGCAGGTAATTGAACAGTATCTGTGGAAACACAAAATAAATAGCAGAGAAATTATGTCACATCAGCCTAGCAATATGATTATGTTTAATTTTGAAACCATGTCATTGTGACAAACACACATAAATACAGTTATCCCATACTGGACAAAGGCATCCAAAACATACATTGGTGAAAAAGTAGCCTCTTCAATGAGTGGTGCTGGGAAAGTTGGAAATCCATATGTAGCAAAATGAAATTAACCCTTATCTCTCACCCTGCGTAAAACCCAATGTAAAGTGGATCAAGGACTTAGGCATTAGACCAGAGACCCTGTGCCTAATAGAAGAAAAAGAAGGCCCAAATCTACATCATGTTGGCTTAGGAACTGATTTCCTTAACAAGACTCCTAAAGCACAAAAATCAACATATGGGATGGAATCAAATGGAAAAGCTTCTTCATAGCAAAGAAAACATATCAAGAAGGTAAAGAAAGAGCCTACAGAAAGAAAAAAATCTCTTTACCACTTGTACCTCAGATAGAGCATTAATCTCCAGGATATATAAAGAACTCAAAAAAATTAATACCCCACCCCCCAAAAAAATAACCAATCAATACATGGACAAAGGAACTAAATAGACATTTCACAAAAGAAGAAAGATGATTGGTCAACAAATATATATATATATATATATATATATATATATATATATATATATATATATATATATAAAATGTTCAACATCACTAGCAATTAGAGAAGAGCAAATTAAAACTTCACTGAGATTTCATCTTATTCCCATCAGAATGGCAATTATCAAGAATAAAAACAACAATAAATATTGGCAAGGAAATTGAGGGAAAGGTCCACTCATGCATTGCTGGTGGGACTGCAAATTGATGCAATCACTCTGGAAAGCAGTATGGAGATTCCTCAGAAAACATGGAATGAAACCCCCATTTGATCCAGTTATCCTACTCCTCAGGAGTGGGATATCCAAAGGACTTACAATCAACACACCACAGTGACACAGCCATATCAATGTTTATAGCAGCTCAATTCATAATAGCTAAGCTATGGAACCAACCTAGGTGTCCTTCAAAAGATGAATGGATAAATAAAATGTAGTAAATATACACAAAAGAATATGACCTAGCCATAAAGAATAATGAAATCATGGCATTTGAAGGTACATGGATGGAATTTGGAGGCTATCATGCTAAGTGAAATAAGTCTATCCCCAAAACCAAGAGTCAAATGTTTTCTTTGAGATGTGGATGCTGACTCACAATAAGTGGTGGTGGTGGTTGTGGTGGGGAATAGAAGTACTTTGAATTAAACAAAGAGGAATGAAGGGAAGTGAGGGGGAATGGAAATAGGAAAGATCTAAGTAGAATAAATTGGACATTACTATCCTATGTACATATATGATTATACAATCAATGTAATTCTACCTCATGTACAACCAGAAGAATGAGAAATAATACTCCATATATGTATAAGTCAAAAAACTTTCTACAATCATGTATAACAACAAATTTAAAAAAAGAAAATATGCCATTAAGACACAAAAAGTTCATCTGCAATTATTCATCCCACAAAATATTTCACTTGAATCTTGAGAGCAAGTTGCAATCATGCTCAATTTCATACATAGTGACTTAAAATTTCTTGAATAATCAGCAATGCAACAAAAGAAATTGCTGGAAATAAGTCTGTAAATAACTTAATAAAAGTCTATTGATAATCCTCAAACTCAAGAATAAAGGAACTACATCCTTGCTATTCAAAATGTGGTCATTGGAGCCACAGCGCTGTTATATACTTGGATTTTTATTACAAATATGTCATTTCAGGCCCATCCTTGCCCACCTACTTCAGAGTCACATCAAAAACAATAACAGTAACAAAGACACAACAACAACAACAACAAAAAGATTGCTGCCAAAATTAAATATTGAAATCTCAATAATACACTTAAAAACAAATGGACTTTGCAGTGGAGCTGTCCTGCTACTAATTGTTTTATAAACTTGGATGCCATGCAATCTGTCCATGTTCAGTGGCCCATCAGTCACATAGGGATAATAGTAGATATTTCCAAAGGATCAAATGAAGTACTGTTTGTAAAGTACCTTCCATTCATGCAATTGTTCCTGAACTACCTCAAGTAATAAATTTGTAGTACACTAACCACAGTATTTATTAACTCTTGCTACAAAGTAATGCAGGAAGGAAGATATACCAGAGAATACATACATTAGCAATACCCTGGGAATTTCTGGGGGTTTTCAATTTGTAAAACCTTTCTCAAACCTACACTTTTTTGTTTCCTGTTCTCAACTGTGAATATGATAAGCCACAATAGCCATCATCTAAGACATAGAGTTTTTTTTTTAATTTTTAGAACCTTCCACAGTTCATACAGACAGGCAAAGTATTGCTTCCTGTTAGTATTTGTCTCATTTTCTTCTCCATTAGTTTTTCACGCATCTCAAGAGATTTACCTGTCATTACTGTGACCTTCCATGAGGCCTATTGACCATTAATGTAACTGTATTTATACTCCCATTGCATAATTATGATGCCTATTTCAATGCCTTATGCATTACTGACGCTCAATGTGTGCTATTTGCCTTTCAATGCAGGCTGCTATATGAAGTAACTTAAAATTCATTCTCTCTCTCTCTCTCTCTCTCTCTCTCTCTCTCTCTCTCTCTCTCTCTCTCCCTCTCTCTCTCCCCCCTCCCCCCAAAATATATTTATTTTATCATTCACTGTTTAACAGAATCTTACTATTAAGATAAATTTGGCATATTTAAACTTATAAAAGCTAATTTATAGCACATAATCACTAAGTTTCAGGGTAGAAAAATCTACATTTATTTACCTTTCTGAGGCTTATTTTAGAATTTGAAAGAAAAGGACTCTTGGAATTATAGTTTTGGTTTTTGTGCATTTATTTTTATTAGGAGTATGGGCATATTTGTCACACATAATTTGAAAAGTGTTTTGGCCCCAAATAATAACCCTGTCCCTCAACTATAATGAGTTTATTTACATTCAACATGTCTTTTAAAATGGCTCTTGACATGGTGGTCAAAGAGGGACACTTTCCAGAGTACGAATGGGGGTTGTTAATAATTATTTAGGGGTAACAAGCCCAAACAGAACTTTGTTGGCAGTACAGGTTGTGTACATATTGAAATTTCACCAGTGAAATATTCATGGGCCGTGCTTGACACAGGATTAGGGAAAGGATGAACGATTTCTGCATCTAGGCAGAAAAAGAATGGCACCACAGATTCATCCTGAAGCATTATTGTCTTGGGATATGTATGAGTAAAAGTTTATGAAACCATGAACATGAATGCTCCATCTACAGGAAAATTTAGGAAATTATGCCAAGAGGACCAGATCTAGCTGGACAAAAATGGAAGTTTAATAAGGATGTGTGATGTCAAGAGCAATTGATGAGAAGAAGATTACTGTAGAACTTATAAGGTATGCCAAAGAGACATTAGACATGCCCATAGGCCCAAATGGCATCAATGTACTAATTCTAAATGTATTTTCCATTTAGTTTATTTTGGGTTTCTTGGTGGTGCTGGTGATTGAGCCCAGGGCCTTGTACATGCTAGGCAGGCACTCTACCACTGAGCCACATCCCCAGCCTCATTTATTCTTGATTAGGAAGAAAAATAAATGCTGTTTTCATATTGTTAAACAATAGCTTTCATATTAATAGCTTTGAGTTATGACTAGATTTCTGGTGTAAAAATCATTACACCAAGGGAAACATAAAGGAATTTGTATATACATTTTGTATACATCTATATATTATATGTAAATTTTGCATATATACTTCTTTCTGAAAATGGGGCTAAAAGTGAGCTTTAAGGGAATACAATTCAGTATTCAATAGTAAAGAAAAATAACATTTGATTGGTGACATTGTTTAATCTTTTCTTTTGGGAATAAATAAAATGTGTTAAAAAGTAGTGATGTAAGCTACTTTTTAAAGTGATGGTTCATGTTATGGGTGTCCCTGGTAGGATTCTTTATATTCCTGAGTATGGGAAAGAGCTGGAGCTGAGCACACAGATAAACAGGATGGCTGAGCTGGGAACACCTTTCTTGGCTGTCATGCATTTTTTTCAGGCATGCAAAGCCCCTAAGGAGAGTACTTAAAGTTAGGTAAGAAACATTTGTAAGTTGAAAGTTTTGTAAGGAGGAAAGAGAGAATTTATTTCATCTCTTTAAAAGTGCAAATTCCAGTGTTTTGGGCATCAAGGGTACAAAAAGTAAATGTAATTGTTTTGTGAATTTGGCCCATGGGTTTGTCTTTCAAACCTAAGCATTGCGACTCGATCAGATATTTCTACAATGTGGCATCTCTAGGACTTTCTCTGTGAAATCTAATGCTCTGTCTCCTAGACATAATATAAAACACTCTGAAGGTCTGCATTATGTAACCTCCAACCATATAATTCCATACTTGGCTCAAAATCTGAAATTTTCCCTGGGAAAAAATATAAAGAAATAATAATATTAAATTGGAAGTCACTCACATAAGAATATATGAGAACTTTACCTTAAAAGCTAAATACTTTGACTATCTGCTTTAAATAATAACTAATCTAGACCAGCTTAATACAGTTTTTGATAATGTTTCACTTCATATTCAATTTTGGAAGACTCTAGCTTTGCATATTCTTTGAATTTTGTTCTTTTGATACTAAATAAACTTTGAGAAATGAATTTACCCAACATAGCAAAGCAAATATTGATTTTGTTATAAAGTCAATGCCATTTGTCAGGCTTCCTCACTTTAAATATGTTAGAGTACCCGTGATTTTATTAAGGCACCATTAAAATCATCCTTTAATCAAACCCTTTTCTGACTTTTGAATTCTCCCAAGAATTCAGAAAAACGTTTATTATACAGAATTAATAAAAACATCTATTATGTTGAGATTTAACTTCCCCTTGGAATAGGGTATTGGTTGTGCTGACTGTATATATACTGTTATTTATTCGCTCTCCAAAGACAAGGATTTCTTGGGAAGCACACAGTGACTGCCATTCTCATTTTAATCAGAGGGGAAAGATATTCTTCTGAAAGTTCATGAACTCTAAAAATCTTGGTTCCCTTTTGATTCTAAAAGGAAATAAATTTAAACATGTTATGATATTAGTGAGAATTATTTTATTAAAACTAGTTGGCTCTTAAGAGCTGTATGCTTAGTCAGACATTGCCATTAGAGACAATTATTAAGTTATTTTCTATGAGTCAGGAATGTTAGTCTCAGGTTAGCAGAAATAACATATTAGATCACAGGTCTTAAGAGACCTCCAGAAAACTCAGCTAGCCTAATCTGTGTTTTTTTAGAAGAGGTTTGAAGAAATCTTTTCATTTAAGTCAACTTTTAGGGAGGAATTGTTCTAGATTTCTGAAAAGTTGCAAAGATAATACAGAGTTCTCCCAGGTACCCTGTACCAGTTTATCTCATTGCTAACATGGTATCTTAGCATGGAACAGATATCAGAAGGATGAGTCCAGGTGGGTGTGTTACTACTACTAAACTCCACACTTGAAGTTTTGTTGGTGTTTCCATGTACTTTTTTCACTTTGAGATCCTTTCCTGAATATTACATTTGTTTTAGTTTTCATGTCTCCATATTCTCTTCTGGTTTGTGAATGTTCCAGAAGTGTCTTGTTTTGATGAGTTCATGAACATCATTTTCTCATTCTGAGAAAAACTGATCATGGATTTTATAAGATGTTCCTTAATTAGCTTGTCAAATATATATATATATATTTTTCTCATAGTTAGGCTGAGCTTATCAGTTTGGGGAGGTCTTCTGTTTACTTTTATGTACTGATTATATTTTGTCTACTCAGAGTTCAAAAAGGCTTTTTCATGTGAGGCAACATTGAGGATCATTATGCATCAGGCAGCTTTCCTTGTTTAATTTTACTTATTGAATTAACTGAATGCTATCCGGATAACTTAAAGAAGAAATGATACTAGGAAATAACCATACATTAGAGAAAAAATTTGGTCTATTTCTCTGAACAGGTAAAATCCTTCCCAAAGCATATTTTCTTGAATCATCTTTCACACCAAAAGACAACTGCTCCCCACATATTATTCTTCAATATGTTTCTTTCATTTTGTGTACAAAAAGGTCAACCTGAAAATATACATCAAACCTGAATGAAAACATCCTCTTTCCCTCGGCAACATAGCAGTGCTTGAAGTTTGCTCTTCTAGCATTATTTGTTTAATAGAAATATTTTCCATACCACCTGGTTCTGGCAGAAAGTCAAAATTTGCATTTATATGAGGTAGTTTATCAAATATAACATACAGAAGTCTGTTAAGTACACATTGCATTTTGTTTGTGAGAAAATCTGTTTGTATTTAATGTAGTTTTTAAATTAACCTTAATGAAAGCTTCTGAAAATTGTTGTTCTAAGCATTTGAAATATGCAACAAGAACTGGTGGAAGACATAAACATGTTTTCCATTATATGTTATCAGATAGCCCAAAATTACTACAAAGAAGAATGTGGGACTATGTTAAATTAGAAAGATAAGCAAGCATTTAGTTAAAAGCAAAGGTCTTTAGAAGAGGAAAGCATCTAACACAGTTAACCCCAGACATCTTATAACAATCTTCAGTCAGAGCTATTTTAACATTTTTAAGTTAGAATATCACTTACTGAACATGGAAACCAAGGTTATTTACACCAAAACCTGAGGATTTTTTTTTTCTTAATCTAAAACTTGCCCAGTACAAAAAGCTCAAGGTTTTCTCAAGTACTGGTAACAGTAATTTTGGAACATGAACCTGTCTTGTGTCTTAAGTTCATTCTTCCTCATTTTATTACTTTCTTTTCATTCCATGCAATGGTATACTTAATATATTTTTGAATGTCAACATATCCCAGGGATTTTCACATAAGATGGTTCCCCAGTCATAAATATAAGATTAATATTTATTTCTAGTAATCTATGTATTTATCAATTGTGGCAACCCCAAGTGACTGTACACCTTAAGCAAATTATTTTTTTAATATTTATTTTTTAGTTGTAGTTGAACACAACACCTTTATTTCACTTATTTATTTATTATGTGGTGCTGAGGATCGAACCCAGGGTCTCGCACGTGGGAGGCGAGCACTTTATCACTGAGCAACATTCCCAGCCCCTTAAGCAAATTATTAACACAAGTGAATACAGCTAGACAGGTTGTAAGGTGGACAGAAGCACATATGTCTCTAAAAGAGGAAATGTTGACTTTACTCCATCTCATCTTTGCTATGTAGGAACATATTTCTGATGCTTTCAAGGAATACAAATTTTTTTTAAGTTAAAATCAGAAATCCAGATTCTTGTATAAAATCATATGATTTTAAATGTTCGAAACCAACTTTGAAATGTTTAAAATATTGTGTAAGCCAAACTAAATATAGCTAAGGTTCCAGTTAGTAGCCTGTGTTATAAAGTATAATAAATAAAGAATATTATTGATTGCCTAATTCAAGCAAAACCTGGGAAAATGAGTATTTCCTTCAGCAAATATTACTTTCCTCTGGAAGGAAGGTCATGCTTATTTAGAAATAAATCAGCTCTTATTCTGAACCATTGCTCTTCAATGCTCATAACATTTTACAAAGTCTGTGTTATACTCCCTAATCATAGAATTTGCTGCTACCTTTGATCACAAATCTCTTTGATGCCATTACAGTATTGTTCTGATGGTTTAAAAGAAATGTTAAATCAGTTTTTCATGTAATAAATTACATCTTAAACAATTTTTGCTTCCTGAGTTCCTCATCCAGTAACCTTAAATTTGTTTATTCATAATTTTTATTATATGGAATCCTGATCTACGTTTTTTTCAGTGTTTGGATTAAACCCAGAGTCTCATGCATGATTGGCAAGCACTCTCCACTGAACTATAATCTCAGCCCCTAAAATGTATAATTTTGATCTTCCAAATACATACAAATCCTTTGATTTTTCCATTTGTACGAGGCATATTTTGCTCCAAACCACCAGACTTAGCAGTGGCCTGTTCATTAGTAACATCATCTGTGTCTGGGACCCAGAGAGTATGTAAATCTGTGAATTTCTATTCTAAGAACTCTCAAGAGAAGAAATCTATAATTTATTCTTTCCTTGGAGTACCAAGGGTGGACAAAGACTACTATCTACCAATTTCTACAACTTTTGCTCCTCACTTCTGTTGACATCAGAGCCCTCTGACGAGTTAGAAACTGACAGAACTAGATTGTAAACCTTACTTCTCTTCCTTTTTCAATCCTAATCTAACACAATCTCTCTAAGAGATAAGCTTCAAGCTCTTCGCCATCTTTATTCTGTCCTCCATTCTTTCCATGTAACCCAAAGTCAACATTTTAAATTAAAGAATAATTACATAGGAATTACTATTATTTCAATAGTGCCTTTAAAATGTCACTTAATGTGCTTGAGGGAGATGTTAAAGATAAAAGAGATGTTTAGTGAAGATTTCAGAATGAAATATTTTTTACTATAATTTTCCCTTACAAATTTTTTATCCTAAGTTATAATTAACTAGAATTCAATCTCAAAATATAATGTAGAAAGCCATGGCTTCTCCTGCCACCACTGGACAGTTCTGGCCCAGGGAAGGAAGACCCAACTTTTACACAAATGCAAAGGTATGGCCTTGTCTACTAAAATTTGAAGATGACACATGCAACATAAGTTCAGTTATTATGATAGACCTTAAAGTGTCGTAAAACTTCATGCAAAGAACTTCAAAGTTGCAGCACAGTGTATAGGATAGTCTTAGTGATAAGAAATGCTTGCTCTATGGCTGTAGTTAAAAAAATAATACAAACCAAATTTATATAGCTATTCCTGGTGAATAAAATGGATAAATTTAAATTGGGCCATACTGTGTGTTACAACATAAAGAATTAAAATCCATTTTTTTCCATTTAGTACACAAGGTCCTGGGTTCATTCCCAAGAACACCAAACCCTCTGCCCCAAAATAAAAGAAGATGAAAGAATAAAGAATTGCCTAGTTATGCTTATTTAAAAATATAAAATCTTGGGAAACATTCTGGAATTCACATTTTTTCCATCACCAGTTCATTATCTTACACACAAAAGATTGAGAACTACCAGTTTACAAGTCAAGAAATTTCTTTCATGGATTCATCTATTCTCCAGTTCCTCCTAGTCAAGTGGAATTAACCATTAACTTAATGTTCCTCTATACTAAGTAGGTGAGAGCCAACTGATTTTCTCTAAAAACAATACATTTCCACTTTTATAAAACATTTATTTACATCAATTAGTAATTTTTGTTTGTTTCGCTTCATGTATGCTTACCTGCGTCTCTTCCATACCCCATGTCAGCCAAAAAAAGAATTTCAGGTAGCTGATAGAGTATAAATTATTACAAAACTATAATCTTGGCGATTGATCCCTAGTCTCTGAATAATGTTTAAGGAAAAACTTGTTCTTTTGCTTTTCTCACTTGGATCCAGTTATTTATCAAATTTAATGCTGGCTTTAAAGAATGGCTTTAACTTGCTTATCACTTTGGTTAAAACAATGACACAACCAGTAATTATCTTCTGAGATATGTTCTTAAAGTGCATTTCATCTTCAAAAAAATATCCTTCATAAAAGAGTTAATATTTTCACACTTAACCTTTTCCAACCACAAAGAGAAATGCAAACAATTGAATGAAATTGTTTGCTTATAATTCTTAAGGTTTAAATGACTAGTTGTTATATAGGAACCAGTAGGCCTTATCTACTTCAGAAGAACATACTCTGTTACTGTACAATAGCTCATATCAGACCACTAATAGATTTAACCTTGTAAGTTCATAGATATTTAAAAGTGTTATGGTTTGAAGGTCAGCTTCTCTGTCTTACTGTAAAAGAAAGGCAAAGAAATGAATAAAAATTAGAAAGAATTAATTCTTCAAAAAGTTTTTACAAATCAAAACCCTGCAGTTTCACACTGAGAACAAAAGAAGCATATTAAACACCAAAGTTTATCAAGACAAATTAGGTCCCAGTTTCAAATTTTCTTTAATCTTTTGCATCTGAACGTTTTTTTTGCCTCATGCTGTTTTCCCTAGTTAAATGTTAAAATGAATTCTAGCCAATACCATTGACTTCCTCCCTTAAAAATATTGAGACACATAATAAAAAATTAATTACTTCCCCTAATTTCCGTGTGATTCTTTAAAAAGATGTAAAATTCATTTAAAGTAAGTGGTGACTTTGTCTTTGAAGATCACGACAATTAACATGGATCAAAGCTTAGGTTCTGTAACGATGATAGCTTATTAGCATAATGAAATTAACTTAGAGACAAGAATCTTTAATAGGTACAACAAAAACGCTTTAATAATACTTGAAGAAAATTATGTATTTGCTAGAAGTACAACAGTTTCAGATTTTCTATCCAATTAATAAGTTGTTAATTAACTCCTTTTCCAAACAATGCACACTTTAAGCTAACATCTGCCCATTGGAATACTCTATCTATTATGCTTCATTTTTTGGAAGGATATAAGGAATTTGCCAAGGATACTTCACATTTTTAATCATTGAAAAAATTCAAGTTTACCCTTCTATACTATGGAGTCAATATTTCATCATTAAAACAAAAGAAGTCTTAATTTCAAACCCTGGGAAAGGAATTATGATTGCATTGTGTTCACGCTTCAGGTCGTCAGCATGTCAAGGGCAAATATTTTTTGGTTAGCTTTGCATGGCTACAAATTTGACTCATTGTTTAAACCCAAGGTGAACAAGAGTCTTTAAAAATTATAGTAATAATTTTGATTTATTTGTTCAAGTTGCATATACTTGGATTTGAGCACAAACAAAAGAATATTTAATTGCTTTGTTTTGTTTCCAGCAGTGAATCTTAGATATTAGGCTTGCATCTAAGGGCTGTAGAAGAAATGCATTTTGTCATTTTTTAACCATTCACTCAATAATCCAATATTTATTGAGTACTAATATTTACTGAATATTCCAGGCACTGTGAGTCTTCTAATAATAAATAATGGTGGGGGATTCTTATTCTCTTTTCATTGTTGTTAATGTTCTTGTTTTAGTCAAATGACTGATTTTCTTTTTATCCATGTTACAGAAAATGGACACTCTATCCAGGACTTCTTCCTGTGTTACATCAGGTTGTCATAGTATTTTTCTAATTGACATTATTGAACATAATCCAAAAACAAAAAGAAAATAATTTTATACCTATTCAACAGAAGACCAACTATTTGTGTGTGTGTGTGTGTGTGTGTGTGTGTGTGTATATATATATATATATATATATGTGTGTGTGTGTGTGTTTATATGTATATATGTGTGTGTATATGTATATATATATATATATATATGTGTGTGTGTGTGTATACACAAATATATATATGTGTGTGTATACACAAATTATAGATGCATGCATGTGCACATGTGTGTGCACACACACACATACGCACACCCAAATTTTTTTTAACATGGCCTGTATGTGTAGCTCAGTGCTAGACCACATGACTAGCATGTGTGAGGCCCTGAGTTCAATCCCAGTACCACAAAAATGAATAAATAAACAAATAAATAAAATTTTAAAATTAGAATTTAACAAAGGATTTCTTCCTATTGGATATACCTCCCCCAAATTTTACCTCCATAAAACTCTTTCTTTCCATGTCCACATGGGATATCTGTGATTTTCCAGTTCATTCAGGTTGGTAATATGTTTCTAAATGTTTTGTTTTCTATATCTAGAACTTATGGAATAGCTCCAAATTCAAAATTTATTAACATCAAGTCTCCCAGTTTCTCTCTTACCAATGAATGATTGCATTTTCCTTTCTAGGGAGCCACACTATTAGCTCTTTTCCTATCAGATAAGAGCCTTGACAGGAAACAAAAAATTCAGGGTCATAGTAGACATGTACAACCACCAAGGAACAAGAAGTCAATGACATCCATTGATGGGGACTCTGAGACATTTCAATTGTAGCTTCTAGAATACTATTGTTTGAGAGAATTTCAAGACAATGTAAGAAATCTATTTATTTTTCCTGATTAGCTGATAGAACTCACTTCCTACATGAGCTATAAGAAGATTTTATATTTTTGTTTTGAAAGGTGTATCTATATATTTGTTTAAAAAAGCAAGTTGTCTCCTAAATTACAATAAAATAAAAAGATTGGGTAATTATAATGTCTTCTCTCTTACTACCAATCTCCCACCATTAATTCAGTTGGTTAAATTTTACTGGAGGCCCAGTGGACAAAGGAGCATGGGAAATGTAGTTAGCAGGACTCAGTCCCTTTGACTTTAGAGAAGAGCTCAAGAAAGGTACAAAATGGGTACTAGAATGACTGATGCCATTTCATAAATGATAACTCAACGTTAGAAGAGGTAATATCTGCAGCAGATGGAATGTCAGATAAAGAATTCAGGATCTACATGCTTCAGATGATCTGGAGTCTCAAGGAAGACATCAGACAGCAAAATCAGACAATGAAAGATCACTTCAACAATGAATTACATAAACAAATCCAAGAAGCAAAAGATCAACTATACAGGGAGATAGAGGTTATAAAAAACAAACAAATAGAAATGCAGGAAGCAATAAATCAACTTAAAAACTCAATTGAGAATACTACCAACAGAGTAGAACACTTAGAAGATAGAACATCAGACAATGAAGATAAAGTATTTCAACTTGAAAAGAACATAGAAAGCTCAGCAAGACTGTTAAGAAACCATGAGCAGAACATCCAAGAAATATGGGATAACATCAAAAGACCAAATTTAAGAGTCATTGGGATACACGAAGGGACAGAGTTTCAAACCAAAGGAATGAGCAATCTATTCAATGAAATAATACGAGAAAACTTCCCAGACTTGAAGAATGAGACAGAATCCCAAATCCTAGAAGCCTACAGGACGCCGAATGTGCAAAATCATAAGAGATCCACACCTAGACACATTATAATGAAGGTGCCCAACATACAGAATAAGGAGAGAATTTTAAAAGCTACAAGAGAAAGGAAGCAGATTACATATAGGGGTAAGCCAATCAGGATAACAGCTGATCTGTCAACACAGACTCTGAAAGCCAGAAGATCCTGGAATAACATATTTCAAACACTGAAAGAAAATGGGTTCCAACCAAGAATTGTGTATCCAGCGAAATTAAGCTTCAGGATGGAAGATGAAATTAAAACCTTCCATGATAAACAAAAGTTAAAAGAATTTGCAGCTAGAAAACCATCTCTTCAAAACATCCTCGGCAAAACATTACAGGAGGAGGAAATGGAAAATAACAATGAAAACCAACAGTGGGAGGTAGGACAGTAAAGGGGGAAAAATAATTAAAAAGGAAAACAAACCATGTTTAGTAACATAAATAAACAAATATGGCTGGAAGAACAACCCATATCTCAATAATAACCCTAAATGTTAATGGCTTAAACTCACCAATTAAGAGACACAGGCTAGTAGAATGGATCACAAAACAAGACCCAACAATATGCTGCCTACAGGAGACGCATTTGATAGGAAAAGACATACATAGGCTGAAGGTGAAAGGTTGGGAAAAATCATATCACTCATATGGACTTTGGAAACAAGCAGGTGTTTCCATACTCATATCAAATAAAATAGATTTCAAGCCCAAGTTAATCAAAAGGGATAAAGAGGGACACTACATACTGCTCAAGGGAACCATACACCAACAAGACATAACAATCATAAATATATATGCCCCTAACAATGGTGCAGCTATGTTCATCAAACAAACTCTTCTCAAGTTCAAGAGTCTAATAGACCACCATACAATAATCATGGGAGACTTCAACACACCTCTCTCACCAATGGACAGATCTTCCAAACAAAAGTTGAATAAGGAAACTATAGAACTCAATAACACAATTAATAACCTAGACTTAATCGACATATATAGAATATACCACCCAACATCAAGCAGTTACACTTTTTTCTCAGCAGCACATGGATCCTTCTCAAAGATAGATCACATATTATGTCACAGAGCAACTCTTAGACAATATAAAGGAGTAGAGATAATACCATGCATCTTATCTGATCATAATGGAATGAAACTGAAAATCAACGATAAAAGAAGGAAGGAAAAAGCATACATCACTTGGAGAATGAACAATAGGTTACTGAATGATCAATGGGTTATAGAAGACATCAAGGAGGAAATTAAAAAATTCTTAGAGATAAATGAAAACACAGACACAACATATCGGAATCTAGGGGACACATTGAAAGCAGTTCTAAGAGGAAAATTCATTGCTTGGAGTTCATTCCTTAAAAAAAGAAAAAACCAACAAATAAATGATCTCATACTTCATCTCAAAATCCTAGAAAAAGAAGAGCAAAACAACAGCAAAAGAAGTAGAAGGCAAGAAATAATGAAAATCAGAGCTGAAATTAATGAAATCGAAACAAAAGAAACAATTGAAAAAATTGACAAAACTAAAAGTTGGTTCTTTGAAAAAATAAACAAAATCGACAGACCCTTAGCCATGCTAGCGAAGAGAAGAAGAGAGAGAACTCAAATTACTAGCATACGGGATGAAAAAGGCAATATCACAACAGACACTTCAGAAATACAGAAGATAATCAAAAATTATTTTGAATCCTTATACTCCAATAAATTAGAAGATAGTGAAGGCATAGATAAATTTCTTAAGTCATATGATCTGCCCAGATTGAGTCAGGAGGATATAGACAACCTAAACAGACCAATATCAATCGAGGAAATAGAAGAAACCATCAAAAGACTACCAACTAAGAAAAGCCCAGGACCGGATGGGTATACAGCAGAATTTTACAAAACCTTTAAAGAGGAGCTAATACCAATACTTTTCAAGCTACTTCAGGAAATAGAAAAAGAGGGAGAACTTCCAAATTCATTCTACGAGGCCAACATCACTCTGATACCTAAACCAGACAAAGACACTTCAAAGAAAGAAAACTTCAGACCAATATCTCTAATGAACCTAGATGCAAAAATCCTCAATAAAATTCTGGCGAATCGGATACAAAAACATATCAAAAAAATTGTGCACCATGATCAAGTAGGATTCATCCCTGGGATGCAAGGCTGTTTCAATATACGGAAATCAATAAATGTTATTCACCACATCAATAGACTTAAAAATAAGAACCATATGATCATCTCGATAGATGCGGAAAAAGCATTCAACAAAGTACAGCATCCCTTTATGTTCAAAACTCTAGAAAAACTAGGGATTACAGGAACATACCTCAATATTGTAAAAGCAATCTATGCTAAGCCTCAGGCTAGCATCATTCTGAATGGAGAAAAATTGAAGGCATTCCCTCTAAAATCTGGAACAAGACAGGGATGCCCTCTCTCAAAACTTCTGTTCAACATAGTTCTCGAAACACTGGCCAGAGCAATTAGACAGACGAAAGAAATTAAAGGCATAAAAATAGGAAAAGAAGAACTTAAATTATCACTATTTGCTGATGACATGATTCTATACCTAGCAGACCCAAAAGGGTCTACAAAGAAACTATTAGAGCTAATAAATGAATTCAGCAAAGTGGCAGGATATAAAATCAACACGCATAAATCAAAGGCATTCCTGTATATCAGCAACAAATCCTCTGAAATGGAAATGAGGACAACCACTCCATTCACAATATCTTCAAAAAAAATAAAATACTTGGGAATCAACCTAACAAAAGAGGTGAAAGACTTATACAATGAAAACTACAGAACCCTAAAGAGAGAAATAGAAGGAGATCTTAGAAGATGGAAAAATATACCCTGTTCATGGATAGGCAGAACTAACATCATCAAAATGGCGATATTACCAAAAGTTCTCCATAGGTTTAATGCAATGCCAATCAAAATCCCAACGACATTTCTTGTAGAAATAGAGAAAGCAATCATGAAATTCATATGGAAAAATAAAAGACCCAGAATAGCAAAAACAATGCTAAGCAGGAAGTGTGAATCAGGCGGTATAGCGATACCAGACTTCAAACTATACTACAGAGCAATAGTAACAAAAACAGCATGGTACTGGTACCAAAACAGGCGGGTGGACCAATGGTACAGAATAGAGGACACAGAAACCAATCCACAAAACTACAACTATCTTATATTTGATAAAGGGGCTAAAAGCATGCAATGGAGGAAGGATAGCATCCTCAACAAATGGTGCTGGGAAAACTGGAAATCCATATGCAACAAAATGAAACTGAATCCCTTTCTCTCGCCATGCACAAAAGTTAACTCAAAATGGATCAAGGAGCTTGATATCAAATCAGAGACACGCCGTCTGATAGAAGAAAAAGTTGGCTACGATCTACATACTGTGGGGTCGGGCTCCAAATTCCTCAATAGGACACCCATAGCACAAAAGTTAATAACTAGAATCAACAAATGGGACTTACTGAAACTAAAAAGTTTTTTCTCAGCAAAAGAAACAATAAGAGAGGTAAATAGGGAGCCTACATCCTGGGAACAAATCTTTACTCCTCACACTTCAGATAGAGCCCTAATATCCAGAGTATACAAAGAACTCAAAAAATTAGACAATAAGATAACAAACAACCCAATCAACAAATGGGCCAAGGACCTGAACAGACACTTCTCAGAGGAGGAAATACAATCAATCAACAAGTACATGAAAAAATGCTCACCATCTCTAGCAGTCAGAGAAATGCAAATCAAAACCACCCTAAGATACCATCTCACTCCAGTAAGATTGGCAGCCATTATGAAGTCAAACAACAACAAGTGCTGGCGAGGATGTGGGGAAAAGGGTACACTTGTACATTGCTGGTGGGACTGCAAATTGGTGCAGCCAATTTGGAAAGCCGTATGGAGATTTCTTGGAAAGCTGGGAATGGAACCACCATTTGACCCAGCTATTCCCCTTCTCGGTCTATTCCCTAAAGACCTAAAAAGAGCATGCTACAGGGACACTGCTACATCGATGTTCATAGCAGCACAATTCACAATAGCAAGACTGTGGAACCAACCTAGATGCCTTTCAATAGATGAATGGATAAAAAAAATGTGGCATTTATACACAATGGAGTATTACTCTGCATTAAAAAATGACAAAATCATAGAATTTGCAGGGAAATGGATGGCATTAGAGCAGATTATGCTAAGTGAAGCTAGCCAATCCCTAAAAAACAAATGCCAAATGTCTTCTTTGATATAAGGAGAGGAACTAAGAACAGAGTAGGGTCGAAGAGCATGAGAAGAAGATTAACATTAAACAGGGATGAGAGGTGGGAGGGAAAGGGAGAGAGAAGGGAAATTGCATGGAAATGGAAGGAGACCCTCAGGGTTATACAAAAGTACATACAAGAGGAAGTGAAGGGAAAGGGAAAAATAATACAAGGGGGACAAATGAATGACAGTAGAGGGGGCAGAGAGAGAAGAGGGGAGGGGAGGGGAGGGGGGATAGTAGAGGATAGGAAAGGCAGCAGAACACAACAGACACTAGTATGGCAATATGTAAATCAATGGATGTGTAACTGATGTGATTCTGCAATCTGTATATGGGGTAAAAATGGGAGCTCATAACCCACTTGAATCAAAGGGTGAAATATGATATATCAAGAACTATGTAATGTTTGAATAACCAACAATAAAAAAATTTAAAAAAAACACAATGAGATAAAGGACTATTTGAACAAATACAAGGCATTCAAATCAGTAAAATTTGAACAAAAACATAAACAAAACAAAAATCCCGGAAGAGACTTTTCAGATGTTTTAAAATACTCTAGTAAAAGCTGGTGATCATGTCTGATATCTCCACTAGGTTTTGCAAGATCCTGTAGGCTGTCAACATGGTGGATAATATTAAGTGTTTTTGAATGTTGAGTCAGTCTTTTATCATGCAATCAGCTCCACTTGGTAATGGCACATGATTCTTTTCATATATTATTGAAATTAATTTGCTAATATTGTTAGGTTTTATGTTTATATTGGCGAGGGATATTTTGAATTGTAAGTTTTTTGTTTTTTGTTTTTTTCCTTCTTCTGTACTCTCTTTAGCTAGATTTTTTGATGGGGTGTGGATACCAAGGATTGAACATTGAACTCAGGGACACTCAAACACTGAGGCACATTCCCAGCCCTATTTTGTATTTTCTTTAGAGACACTGAGTTGCTTAGTGCCTCCCTAAATTGCTGAGGCTGGTTTTGAACTTACAATCCTCTTCTCTCAGCCTCCTAAGCCACTGGGATTACAGGAATGTGCCACCATGCCTGACTTCTTCAGCTACTTTTTATATTGGTATTATGTAACTTTGTGAAATGATTTGGAATGTATTCCTTTTTTTTCCCCCTTGTCTTTTTTGGGAGACTTTTTATATAATTATCTTAATTCTTTTTTAAAAAAAATTCAATACAATTCCCCAGTGAAGTGATTGGCCTTGGCAATTTCTCTTTCAGGACTTTTAAAATTATGAATTCAAAATTTTAATAGTCATACAACTATTTAAATTATCTGTTTCATATTTGGTAAGTTGTGGTAATTTACACTTTTCAATAAATTAGTCCTTTTCATCTAAGTTGTCAGATTTATTGGAATAGTTTTATAATATTCTTTTAGTTTCTTTTTGAAGTCTGCAAGTTTTTTAGTGATATTTCTTGCTTACTCCTGATACTGGAAATTGGGTTTTTGTCAGTTAGTAAATTTTATTTTATTATTTTTTTTTCAGTTTCAGTTTGGGTCAGTTAATAAATTTTACTGATCTTTTCCAAACAGCCAGGTTTTTATTTCATTGTTTTTCTGTTTTCCATTTCATTGACTGCTACTTCTATCTTTATTATTATTTTTTTCCTTCTGTCTGCTGGCTTTAGCTTGCTTTTGCTAGATTGTTAAGTCAGGAGGTGAAATTATTGACTTGAGAGTTTTATTCTTTTCTAAAGGAAGTATTAGTGCTGTAAATTTCCCTCAGCCGTGCTGACACAAATTTTGTAATATTACCATTTTAGTAAGCTTTTTGTTGCTGTGACCAATACACCCAACAAGAACAACTTACAGAAGGAAATGTTTATTTTGGCTTACCGTTTTAGAGGTTCAGTCCCTGGTAAGATGACTCCATAGCTCTGAACCTGAGGTGAGGCAGAACATCATGGTGGAAGGCCTGGTGGAGGAGAACTGCTCAGCTCATGACAGCCAGGAAGCAGAGACAGAGAATTCTACTCACCAGGCACGCCCCCAGTGACCTATTTCCTCTCACCATACCCTTTCTGCCTATACTTGCCGCCCCATTAATCCCTGTCAGTGGATTAATTCTCATATCTAGACTATAACATCTGCATTTTAATTTTCATTCAGTTGATATGGCTTTTATTTTTCTTGAATCATTCTCTTTGACCAGCACATTTTTTTTAGAAATCTGCAGTTTAGTCTCCAAGCACTTGGAGATTTTTCTGTTATTTTTCTCTTCGTGATTTCTACTTTTATTTCATTTTGATCAGAGAGCATTTTTTATTATCTTAATTCTTTGAACTCTGTTGGATTTGTTTTATGGTCCAAAATATGGTATACCTTTATTCTTTTACCTATTTCCCATAGGGATAGTAAATAGTCTCATAGAGCTTGGTGTCTTTGTTAATTTTTTTTTTCTCTCTGCCTCAGATTAGATAGCATTTATTTTCTTTTTCAACTTAGTTGATTTTTTTTTTGTTTTCTTGTTTTTGTTTTTGTATAGGAGATTATACCTGGGGGCATTTTGCCACTGGGCTATATCTCAAGTCTATTTATTTATTTATTTATTTATTTAAAGACAGGATCTCACAAAGTTATCCAGGCATGCCCTGAACTTGAACTTGAAATCCTTCTATCTCAGCATCCTGAGTCACTGGGATTATAGGCATAAACCACCATGGCTGGCTTAATTGATTCTTTTATCTATCTTCTTCACTCTGCTATTGAGCTTTAATAGTGAGTTTTAATTTTAGTCACTGTTTTGTTTTAAATTTTCCATTTTTCTTCATTTGTTTCTCTGTTAAATGACATTTTCTATTTCTTCAATAAGACTTTAATTTTTGTTTCAAGCATTTTGTAATTGGTTATTGAAGCATTTTTGATGATGACTGCGTTAAAATCTTTGTCTAAAAGTTTTAACTTTCCTGTCTTCTTGATGGCAGTATCTATTGATTGTCTTTTTTTCACTCAAGCTGAGACTTGCCTGGTTTTTGAATGATTAGTTTTGCATTGAAACAAGACTTCTGGGCTGGGATTGTGGCTCAGGGGTAGAGCCTCGCATAGCACGTGCGAGGCCCTGGGTCTGATTCTCAGCACCACATAAAAATAAATATATAAATAAAATAAAAATATTGTGTCCAAATATAGCTAAAAAATAAAATATTTTTTAAATTTTTTGAAAAAAAATATAACACATAGACTCCTGTGTGTCACATTACAGAACTCTGTATCTTATTTAAGTCTTTTATTTTAGTGGGGTTCTTTCTTCTTATGGCATACCCACAAGGGAATACATGGAACCACCACTTTATTAACAGTGTGAGATAGTAGTGTAGAGTTTCCACTTAACCTTAATTTATAATCAAGGGTCATTGAAATCACATGGAGCCCAGATGATATCAATAGGTTCCCAGTGGGTACCCAGAAGTCCTCTTTCTTCTCAGGAGTACTGGAAAGCACTCCTGTAATTTTCTATGTCACATGCATACCTGATATGACAAAACTAAGTCCCAAATAAACCTTTTGATAATGATCTCTTCAAATCCTTACTAGGCATCATTAAGGAAATACATTAATAGCAGGTGATACAACATGAAAACCAACAACGTTTACACTATTAAACAACTGAAATAGTTAAAATCATAGCTAATAAATCCCAGAGCTCTTCCATTAGTTGACAAATGTAATGCACATTTTTGAAAATAATTTCAAATTCAATGGAATTTTCTCCCATCAAGATCCATATGTGAATACACAAATTATTAGGACAACTGCTCTGAAGCACTTTAAAGTTCTTGAAAAGACAAAATTATCCAAATGAGATATATGAATTCAATATATGTAATGTAATGGCGTAGAGCTACTCCTCAGAGCTCTGTCTCCAAGACTGTCCACCTGGCTGCCGTTCAACCTACCTGATTAAAACCCAGGGAAGATCACAATTTAGCCCCTACTTTCTCCTTAGGAACCTAAAAAGGGGCTTCTCTAGAAACTCTCAAAGATCTTTGTTCAAAATGAATACAATGAACTCTACTTGGCTCTTGAGGTAGCTCTCCAGCATCTCCTGGCAGAGCCTGGAGCATCAGAATAAAGTACCAAATACAGGGCACTATTCACCTTGCACACCATCTGGAAGGATTTACTATCAGAACCAGCTTGTCATGATGGCTTAAAGGCCAGAGCTGTATGGCCTGGGGTCAACTGACCAAGATGTCCAGCTACTCTGACTCTGCCCAGACTGAGGTTCACCTCACTGAATCTGTGCTTCAGTGTACACATAGTGTTCAACCAGATTACATAGCTTCTTAGGCCAAAATCCATTCACAATCAGAAACATGGCATGATTCTAGCAAATATATAGAGCAAAGAACATTTCTTTAGACAGAACTCATTTCCTACTGATATTTTTATAATAGAGAACTAAGCCCTAAAGAGGCACGTGGTGGTGATGATATGCTTAAAAGCCTTTCAAGTTTTGGTGAGGAAAGGGCAAAGGCCATATCCCCACATGCTTGCTCTGCATTGTCAAGAACAGCACTGAGATATCTAGTCCCTAGTCCCTGAGAATATCTCTGTTCCCAAGTACTCTACAGTACTTTGACCACAAAATTATCCCTTCAGCATGCCCCACTTTTAAATTTAACAGATAATTAATGCTCTCCCTCATAGCTTAGTCTTTAGTTGTTCAGTCAACAAGGTTCTCAGGGATGAATGTCAAACCAAGACTTCAAAAAAGCATTGCATTACTTTTGTCATAATGTTATTTTTCAAAAATTTTTACTTTATTGTTTTTCAAAAGCCCATATTATGGATAAAGAAGAGAATTACAGTGGAAGAGATTGTATTTCAGTGATATTTTTTTTTTTGTGGATTTTTAATGATTTACTTTATGTCAAGCCACATTTTGTATCTAATTTTACTGGTCTATAAGGTGCAAGTCAGGGAACCTCTTTCAAAATGTGCACTGTCATTTAATTGACCTCATATACACTTTAGAAAAGATAAACAAAGTCAACAAACTCTTAGCTAGACTATGAAAAAAAATGCTCAAAATCAGAGGTGTAGAAGTAAATATTAAAACTGACACCAAAGAAATATAAAAAGATCATTAGAGCTTATTATGAATAGCTAATTACATGCCAACAAATTGGAAAGCCTAGAAGAAAAGAACAAAATTTCTAGATGCATACACCTTACAAAGCTTGAATCATGAAGAAATAGAGAGCTCGCACAGACAATTCATGAGTCACGAGACTTAATCAGCAACAAAATATCTTTGATGCAAGAAATTTCCAGGACCACAGTGTAGGTGACTATACTGTTGAATATTTGGTAGACCAAATCTTCAAAGAAGAACGAATACAAAATCTTCCTAAATAATTAAAACATTGAAAAAGAGGAAATTTCTTCCTTTTTTATTAGGTAATATTAATCATACAGAATAATGGGTTTCATTGTCACATATTCATAGATACATATGACATGCTTGATTATTTGTACCCCCATTATTCCCCTTGACCCTCATCATCCCTGATCCTCTTCTTCATTTTCTCTGTCATTTCCCCGACTAGATTACCATATGAGAGAAAACATGAGATACTTGTTTTTCTAAATTCCATCCCACCCTGTCAGTCAGAATGGCAATCAAGAATACAAGAAACAATAAATGCTGATGAGGATGCAGGGAAAAAAGAACCTTCATATACTGTTGGTGGGAAAGTAAATTAGTGGAGCCACTATGAAAATCAAGATGGAGGTTCCTTAAAGCATTAAAAATATGACAGTAATATGAGCCAGTTCTCTCATTTCTTACTATGTACCCAAAGGAGTTAAAGTCAGCATATTTTAGAGGTACCTGCATACTCATGTTTATCATGGCACAACTCACAAAAGCCAAGTTATGAAGTCAGCTTAGGTACCATTAACCAATGAATGAATAAATAAAATGTGTATATGTATAAACACTGTATATGAGTATATGTATAAACACTATATGTATATGTAAACATATACGTATACTATGGAATATCATTCCACCACAAAGAAGAACAAAACTGTCATTTTCAAGAAAATGGATGGAACTGAAGATCATCATGTTAAGCAAAATAAATCAAACTCAAAAAGACAAGTTTGCTTTTTGCTTTTTCTCATATGAGGAGAAATCACCCTATGAAGCAAGCATTATTTTGATATGAAAACTAGACAAAAACAACAAAAAAAGGAAAACTATAGACCAATATCTTTATTAAACATACATGCAAAAAATTCTCATCAAAATACTAGCAAATGTGCCATAACCAGAGGGATTTACCCCAGAGATGAAAATATGGCCCAATGTAGGCAAATAAAAAAGTGTTGACACTACATTAATGGAATGGACAAAAAACACATGACAACCTCAATAGAGGCAGAAAAGGCTTGATGCCCTTCGACATATAAATGGATAAAGAAAATATGTTATATATACACAATGTAATATTACTCAGCCATAAAGAAGAATGAAATTATGGCATTTGCCAGTAAATGGATGGAACTAGAGAATATCATGCTAAGTGAAATAAGCCAGTCCCCCAAAAACAAAGACTAATATTCGCTCTGATATGTGGATGCTAACCCACAACAAGACAGGGTAGAAAGGGGAAGAATAGAATTTCATTGAATTAGACAAAGGGGAATGAAGGGAAGGGAAGGGCAATGGGAATAGAAAAGATATCAACATGAATTGGCTTTTTTTTTTTTTTTTTACCAGTGATTGAACTTGAGGGTTTTCAACCACTGAGCCATAACCCCAGCTCTATTTTGTATTTTATTTAGAGAGAGGGTATCACTGAGCTGCTTAGTGCCTCGCCATTGGTGAGGCTGGCTCTCTCAGAAATGCTCCTCTCTCAGCCTCTGGAACTGCTGAAATTACAGGCATGTGCCCCCACACCCAGCCAGCAGAATGAATTGAACATAACTTTCTTTTGCTCACATATGAACATGTGACCAGTGTAACTCCACATCATGTACAACCACAAGGATGGGATCCTAATGAAAATGGGTTGCACTCCATGTATATATAATGTCAAAATACACTCTGCTGTCATCTATATCTAAAAACAACAAACTAAAAAAGGCATTTTATAAAATCCCACATCCTTTCATGATGAAAAATGCAGGCAAATTCTGTAGAGAATGAATACACCTGAAAAACAATAAAGGCCATATGTAATAAGCCAAAATCTAACATCATATTGAACAGAGAAAAGCCGAAACATTTCTTTCTGAGATCTGGAACAAATCAGGATGCCCACCTTCATCATTTCTATTTTACATTGTACTATAAATCTTATCTATAGCAATCAGGCATGAGAAAGAAAGAAAAAGCACCCAAATTGGACAAAGGAAGTAAGATTGTCCATGTCTGAAGATGACATGATCTTATCTACTGACTCTGTAAAGACTATTAGAACTAGAAATGAATTCAGAAAAGTGGTAGTATACAAAATCAACATACACAAATAAGTGACAAATACTAACGTCCCTAAGTATATTTACATTTCCATAGCAAATTGTCCGAAATGGAGATAAAGAAAGAAATCTCATTTACAATAGCAACAAAAAAGTAAGTTATATAGGAATAAATTTAACCAAAAATCAAAATGTCTCCACAAAAAAATTACAAAACATGAATGAAAGAAATTGAACTAAATATAAAAAATGGAAAGAAACCCCATAATCCTTGGATTAGAAGAATAAATATTGTTAAAATGTTCTTGCCCCTGAAACTACAGATTCAATGCAATCCTTATTAAAATGCCAATGACATTCACAGAACAGAAAAAAAAATCTCTAAAATTTGTATCAAGCCACAAAAATCCCAAATAGCCAAAACCATCTTGAATAAAATGAACAAAAAAGAAGTCACTATACTACCTGACCTGAAAACATACTATAACATTGTAGTAATCAAAACAGCATAGTACTGATGTAAAAAAAAAAAAAAAAAAATAGATCAATGGAATAGAGTGAAGAGGCTGGGGGTACTAGCCATGTATGTGTAGCCAGTGATTTTCAACAAAGGTGCTGAGAACACATAAAGGAGAAAGGAAAATCTTTTCAATAAATGTTGTTGGGATAGACGAATGGATAAAAAAAATATGGCACTTATACACAATGGAGTATTACTCTGCATTAAAAAATGACAAAATCATAGAATTTGCAGGGAAATGGATGGCATTAGAGCAGATTATGCTAAGTGAAGCTAGCCAATCCCTAAAAAACAAATGCCAAATGTCTTCTTTGATATAAGGAGAGTAACTAAGAACAGAGTAGGGAGGAAGAGCATGAGAAGAAGATTAACATTAAACAGGGATGAGAGGTGGGAGGGAAAGGGAGAGTGAAGGGAAATTGCATGGAAATGGAAGGAGACCCTCAGGGTTATACAAAATTACATACAAGAGGAAGTGAGGGGAAAGGGAAAAATAATACAAGGGGGAGAAATGAATGACAGTAGAGGGGGTAGAGAGAGAAGAGGGGAGGGGAGGGGAGGGGAGTGGGGATAGCAGAGGATAGGAAAGGCGGAAGAATTCAACAGACACTAGTATGGCAATATGTAAATCAGTGGATGTGTAACTGATGTGATTCTGCAATCTGTATATGGGGTAAAAATGGGAGTTCATAACCCACTTGAATCAAAGTGTGAAATATGATATATCAAGAACTATGTAATGTTTTGAACAACCAACAATAAAAATTTTAAAAAAAGAAATCAACATGGCAGCTAAGTATGATGTCAAATGCGTCTGAAATTGTTTGCCATGAATTCTGCTTAATAAATACTATTTTGATGCCAAAAATAAATAAATAAATAAATAAAATAAATGTTGCTGGGACAACTGAATATGCAGAAGAAAGAAAGTAGACCCCTTTCTCCCATCAGTTACAATAATCAACACAAAATGAGTAAAGGATTTTAAATATAAGATGTAAATCTGTGAAACAACTAGAAGAAAACACAGAGGAAGTGCATTAAGACATTGGAATGGGCACAGAATCCTTGGAAAGACCCTAAAAGCACAGGAAACAAAAGCAAAAATTAAAAAAATGGATCAAATAAAAAGCTACTGAACAGCAAAGGAAACAGTCAACAGAATGAAAAGGCAACCTACAAAATTTGAAAAATTTTTACAACCTATACCTCTGAGAAAGGGTCGATATCTAGAATGTATAAAGAACTCAAAAAGAACAAAAAACTCAATAAGGAAAAAAAAGTCTGATTATGAAACAGGCAAATTACCTAAATGGACATTTTTCAAAAGAATATATAAAATGGCCAACAGTTATATGAAAAGAAAAATGTTCAACATAATTAATCATCCAGGTAAATGCAAATCAAAAGTACAGTAAGACATCACCCCACTCCTGGAAGAAGAGCTAATATCAAAAAGACTAAAGATAAGAAGTCCAGTCAAGGATGTAAACAAAAGGGAAACATTGAATTGTTGGTGGAAATGTAAATTAGTACAACCATTATGGAAAGAAATATGGATGCTCCTAAAAAAAGATATCAAATAGAAGCAATATAATCTAGCAATCCCACTCCTATATAAACATCAAAAGGAAATGAAAACAGCCTGTTGATGAGGCATTTACACTCCCATAATTATTGCAGCACTATTTACAACAGCCAAGAAAGGGAAACAACCTAAGTGGCCACCAACTATTGAATGGGCAAAAAAATGTGGCACATAGATACAATGGAATACTATTCAGCCATTAAAAGATTAAAAACCAGGCCCAGGACAGCCCTGCCAACCCCAGCAGGGCCCTACACTGGGTCCAGGGACAGCCAACAGCCACAATGCTGCATGCCACAGGGCTTCATCTCTGACCACATCACCTAATGCCACGGTGCCCCCACACACACACATCCGACTGAACACTCCATCCCAGAGAGTAGCTGCCTCCATCTTGGGACACCTTCATCACCATCTTTAGTTTGGGAAACTCCCAGCTTGGATACTGGCTGGGCAGGTACCAATAGTCCCCAACTCTCTCCTCTCCCAGGCAGCCGCTAACCTGGCACAATGACTGCCTACTACAAAACAACTTTTCAAGACAGGTGTGCAGCCACCAAGTGCAATTCATAAGACCTCCGGAGAGAAAGGTCTCTGATTAGGAAGTAGAAAGGGAGAGAGTGAATGACATACAGTTTAGAGACTAATTTAGCGACCAGGTACTGTGAGGGGATATAAGGAGATAAGACCAGGCACCCAGGTTACATGAATGGGCCCTAGAGGAGATCCTTGGGGTGCAGTCTCCCATTGGAGACTGGCTGGTGCCACACCCCACTTCCAGATGCCCTGCACCCAAGACCAACCCTTCCACCCTGCTAACCTTCACCATCCTGAGGGTGGAGATCTCAGCAAACAACAGACAAATGCACCTATTGGATGAGAAGGGAAGCAGGAAAAATATTGATCCCCAACCAAAATACTCCCTGTTTCTTCCTCAAGATTTTTTTTTCTTTTTTCTCCTCTCTATTCTCCCGCCTTCACATCCCTAACGTTTGTGAAACCAAGTACTTCACATGAATTAGGATACTGAGGACTGGGATGTCTGAATAGTATATTACATTTTTGTTGTATATTCTTTTATCTCCTATTTTTACATTTTTAATTTTTCTTAATATTTATGTGTGTTTGTTTTATGTACTCTATTTTCTTCTCACTTACTTGTCTCCCCATAATCACTTCCTCTTTCTTCTCCTGCTACTAACCATCTTCTTTAGATTCCTTTTTCACACTTCCTAAGAACTAAAAATTCTATATCTTCACCTCCTACCCCCTCAACCTCTCATCCTACACCTCAACCCCTGTTCTTTGTCAATCATCAGAAACTGTAAACCCTTTTGCAAACCTACTGTTTATATCATAGATAATAATTGACTTCACCATTAATGTATATTGAGGCAAAACTGTAAACTTCTTAATAGCAACTACTTGGATTAAGGTTGTTTATTGTTTGTATTGGGATCTTTTAACATTGTTCTTCCCCTCAAATAAGAGGTGTTGGAACTCTATAGGGGCACTATAAGCCTATAAGGTTAAAATGGTAACTCCGTAGATCCACAGAGCTAGAAGAAAAGACACACAAACAACATGAAAAAATGCGTCCTGAACAAATCAAGATACTACATTTTTAGAGCCCATGGCGAGCAGAACCGAAGAAATGTCAGAGAAGGAGTTCAGGATGTACATAATTAAAATGCTCTGTGAATTAAAGGATGATATAAGAGAAGAAAAACAAGCAGCAAAAGATAATTTGATAAAGAGATACATAAGCAAATACAGGAAGCAAAAGATTACTTCAATAAGGAGATAGATATTCTGGAAAAAAAAAAACCACGGAAATCCTTGAAATGAAAGAAACAACACACGAAGTTAAAAGCTCAATAGTAAGCATCACCAACAGATTAGACCCACTTGGAAGACAGGATCTCAGATAATGAAGACAAAATATGTAATCTTGAAAAGAATGTAGATCACGCAGTGAAAATGGTAAGAAACCATGAGCAGAACATTCAAGAAATATGGGATAACATAAAAGATCAAATTTAAGAGATATTGGGATAAGGGAAGGCATAGAGTTCCAAACCAAAGGAATGAGCAATCTAGTCAATGAAATAATATTAGAAAATTTTCCAGATGTGAAGAATGAATTGGAAAATCATATACAAGAGGCTTACAGGACACCAAATGTGCCGCAGTCCGGCTGCAGCAAAATAACCGGGGGTGACGAACGACTTGTGTAGATCGATATAGCAGGAGTGGGAGCCGTTTATTGTAGGACAGGAGGGGTACATATACATTCCACACAGCTTATCTTAATTAACATAAACTAGATACAGCAGTCAACCAATAAGGAATCTCCACACTTAATGGCTCGCTGGTGCCACCTCACAAACCACTCCCTCTGGCAAAATGCCAGGCGCCATCCTGACTTGTTTACAGACCTTAACACAAATGTACAAAATCAAAAAAGATCCACATCAAGCCACATTATAATGAAAATGTCAACCAAACATATTAAGGAGAGAATCTTAAAAGCCACGAGAGAAAGGAGTCAGATTATATATAGGGGGAAAACAATTGGGATTTCTGCAAATTTTTCAACCCAGATTCTGAAAGCTAGAAGATCCTAGAACATATATCAAGCTCTGAAAGAAAATGGATGTCAACCAAGAATTTTATATCCAGCAAAATTAATCTTTATATTTGATGATGAAATATAAACCTTCCATGATACACAAAAGTTAAAAGAATTTACAACTAGAAAGCTTGCACTACAGAACATCCTTGGCAAAATATTCCATGAGGAGGAAATGAAAAACAACAATGAAAATCAGTAGAGGGAGATACTACACTAAAGGAAAAACTAATCAAAGGAGAAACCAAGTCACATTAAATACCAAAAATAAACAAAAATGGCTGGGAATACAAATCATATCTCAATAATAACCCTGAATGTTAATGGCCTAAACTCATCAATCAAAAGGCATACACTGGCAGATTGGATTAAAAAAGAAGAAGAAGACCCATCAATATGCTGCCCCCGAGAGACTCAGCTCATAGGAAAAGACATTCACAGACTAAAGGTGAAAGTTTGGGGAAAAACATACCATTCACATGGAGTTCATGCTTCAAGCAAAAGTTAATCAAAAGGGATAAAGAAGGACATCTCATACTGCTCAAGGGAACCATCCATCAACAAGAAATAACAATTATATGTCCCAAACAATGGAGCACCTACTTTCATCAAAAAAAGTATTCTCAAGTTTAACAGTCAAATAGATGACAACACAATAATTCTTGTTGACTTTAACACACCCCTTTTACAACTGGATATATCTTCCATACAAAAGCCGAACAAAGAAACTATAGAACTCAATAATACAATCAATAACTTAGACTTAACTGACATATATAGAATATTTCACCCATCAATGAGAGAATACACTTTCTTCTCAGCAGCACATGGATCCTTCTCTAAAATAGACCATATATTATGCCACAAAGCAACTCTTAACAAATACAATAAAGTAGAGATACTACACTGCATTCTATTAAATCATAATAGAATGAAATTAGAAATCAATGATAAAATAAAAAATGAAAGCTACTTCAACACCTGGAGACTAAATAACATGCTATTCAATGAACAATGGGTTGCAAAAGATATCAAAGAAGAGATTACAAAATTTTTAGAGGTAAATGAGAATACTGATATATCAAAATCTCTGGGACACTATGAAGGCAGTTCTAAGAGGGAAGTTCATTGCATGAAGTTTATTCCTTAAGAAAAAACCAACAAATAAATGACCTAACATTCCATCTCAAAGCCCTAGAAAAGAAGAACAAATCAACACCAAAAGCAGTAGAAGACAGGAAATAGTTAAAGTTAGAGTTAAAATTAATGAAATTGAAATAAAAGAAACAATTGAAAAAATTGACAAAACAAAAATTGGTTCTTTGAAAAAATGAATAAAATTGATAAGCCCTTAGCCATGCTAATGAAGAGAAGGAGAGAGAAAACTCAAAATTACTAACATCTGTGATGAAAAAGGAAATATCACAAGGGACCCTACAGAAATACAAAACATAATTAGAAATTATTCTGAAAACTTGTACTCCAATAAAATAGAAAATATTGAAGGCATCAACAAATTTCTGGAGTCATATGTTTTGCCCAAACTGAACCAGGATGATATACATGATATAAACAGATCAATTTTAAGCAATGAAATAGAAAACTCCATCAAAAGCCTACCAACCAGGAAAAACCTAGGACCCAATGGCTGCTCAGCTGAATTCTAAACACATTTAAAGAAGAACTAATACCAATACTCCTCAAATTATTTCATGAAATAGAAAAAGGGGGAATACTTCCAAACTCATTCTGTGAGGCCAATGTCACCCTGATTCCAAAACCAGGCAAAGATACATGAAAGAAAGAAAGAAAGGAAGGAAGGAAGGAAGGAAGGAAGGAAGGAGAGAGAAAATTTCAGACCAATATCTCTCATGAACATAAATGCAAAAATTCTCAATAAAATTCTGGTAAATCAAATACAGAAACATATCAAAAAGATTGTGCACTGTGGGGGTTCATCCCAGGGATGCAAGGTTGGTTCAATGTACAGAAATCAATAAATGCAATTCATCACATCAATAGACTTAAAGATAAGAATCATATGATCATCTCATCTACCCCTTTATGTTCAAAACACCAGACAACCTAGGTATAACAGGAACATATGTCAACATTGTAAAAGCTATCTATGCTAAGCCCCAGTTCAACATCATTCTGAATGAAGAAAAATTTGAAAGCATTCCCTCTAAAAACTGGAACAAGACAGTGATGCCCTCTTTCACCACTTCTATTTAACATAGTTCTTAAAACACTAGACAGAGCAATTAGACCGATTAAAGAAATTAAAGGGATACAGATAGGAAAAGAAGAACTCAAATTAGCACTATTTGCTGATGATATGATTCTATACCTAGAAGACCCAAAAAATCCCACAAGAAAACTTTTAGAACTAATAAATGTATTCAGCAAAGTAGCAGGATACAAAATCAACATCCATAAATCAAAGGCATTTCTGTATATCAGTGACAAATCCTCTGGAAGAGGAAAAGTATCCCATTTACCATAGCATAAAAAAAATAAAATATTTGGGAATCAACATAATGAAAGAGGCAAAAGACTTATACAATGAACACTACGGAATGCTAAATAAAGAAATTAAAGGAGATCTTAGAAGATGGAAAGATCTCTCTTGTTCTTGGATAGACAGAATTAATATTGTCAAAATGATCATACTATCAAAAGCACTATACAGATTTAATGCAATGCCAATCAAAATCCCAATGACATTCCTCATAGAAATAGAAAAAGCAGTCATGAAATTCATCCAGAAAAATAAGAAGCCCAGAATAGCTAAAGCAATTCTTACAGAGAAGAGTGAAGCAGGTGGCATCACTATACCAGACCTTAAACTAAACTACAGAGCAATAGTAACAAAATGACATGGTATTGGCACCAAAATAAACTTGTAGATGAATGGTACAGAATAGAGGACACAGAGACAAACCCACATAATTACAATTATCTTATGTAAGACAAAGGCTCAAAAAACATATATTGAAGAAAAGATAACCTCTTCAACAAAGGATGCTGGGAAAACTGGAAATCCATATGCAACAAAATGAAATTAAGCCCCTATCTCTCACTATGAATGAAACTCAACTCAAAGTGGATCAAGGACCTAAGAATTAAACCTGAGACCCTTTGCCTAGCAGAAGAAAAAGTAGGCCTAAATCTCCATCATATTAGATTAGGCCCCAACTTCCTTAATAAGACTCTTATAGCGCAAGAATTAAAATCAAGAAAGAATAAATGGGATGGATTCAAACTAAAAAGCTTCTTCTCAGCAAAAGAAACAATCAGTGAGGTGAACAGAGAGCCTACAGAATGGGAGCAAATCTTTACCACAAGCACCTCAGACACAGCACTAATCTCCAGGATACATAAAGAACTCAAAAATCTTAACACCAAAGAAACAAATAACCCAATCAATAAATGGGCCAAGGAACTAAATATATACTTCTCAGAATATGATATACAATCAATCAACAAATATATGAAAAAATATTCAACATCTTTAGCAATTAGAGAAATGCAAATCAAAACTACTCTAAGATTTCATCTCACTCCAGTCAGAATGGCAGCTATTAAGAATACAAACAACAATAAGTGTTGGCGAGGATGTGGGGAAAAGGGCACACTCATACACTACTGGTGGGACTGCAAATTGGTGCAGCCAATATGGAAAGCAGTATGGAAATTCCTTGGAAAACTGAGAATGGAACCACAATTTTGACCCAGCTATCTCGCTCCTCAGTCTATACCAAAAGGACTTAAAAACATCATACTACAGTGATGCAGCCACATCAACATTTATAGCAGCACAATTCACAATATTTAAGTTGTGGAACCAACAGATGCCCTTCAGTAGATGAATGGATAAAGAAAATGTGATATATATATATATATATATATATATATATATATATATACACATACATACATATACATACACACATACATACATACACACACAATGGAATATTACTCACCATTAAAAGAGAATAAAATCATGGCATTTGTAGGTAAATGGATGGAGTTGGAGAAGATAATTCTAAGTGAAGTTAGCCAATCCCGAAAAACCAAATGCTGACTGTTTTCTCTGATATAAGGATACTGATTTATAATGGGGATGGGCAGGCAGTGTGGGAGGAATACAAAAACTTTACATAGGGAAAAGGAGAGGTAGAGGAAGGGAGAGTGCATGGAAGTAGGAAAGACTGTGGAATGAGACAGACATAAGTATCCTAAATATGTGTATGAAAACACGAATTGTGTGACTACTTTGTGTATAACCAGAGACATGAAAATTTGTGTAATATGAATTGAATTGCATTCTGCTGTCATCTATAACAAAATTAGAATAAATAAAAATTTTTTTAAAAAATTTTTATAAAGATTGAAAACATGTGCAAACTTCATTTGCATAATGTGGAAGGATCTGAAATTGTTAGGTGAAATAAATGATCCAAGCACAGAATATCAAGTATTGCATAAACTCATTCATATGTGGGATCTAAAAAACAATTGGTCTCCTAGAAGTCTAGAGGAGAATGGTGGTTACCAGAAGCTGCAGAAAATAGGTAAAATGGTAGAACATCAATCAGTGGGTTCTGGGTGATAGCTAGATAAGAATAAGAAGTTCTGAACTGAACAGTGATAACATAATGTGCTATATAATTCAAAGACTAGAAGAAATAATTCTGAATATTTTCATCATAAAAAATGTTTAAGGAGATAGACATGTTTACACTAATTTCAAAATTACACCAGGTATATATGTATCAGAATATAACATGGTATCCCATAAATTCTTACAATTTCTTATGTTTAATGCATCAGTTAAAAACATTTTAAAAATAAATAAAATGCAATCAAGGAACCACTTTGCAAAATATGTATTGTCATGGATTTGACCTTAATAATCTTTAAAATTACCTTTCAAAATTTATTTGCTAACCCAAGATTAAAAAAGAATGAACTGAAAGATGAGACAGCTTTAAAATATATAGTCAAGTAACATTATTTTCATGTTGGTTCAATATTTAGGAAGAGCAAAACTATTTTGCAAAAGTGTCTATATAAATATATCTCAAACAGAAAGTCAAACAAAGGCATCCTGAGGCCCCACCTGCTGGATGGCCTGAAATCCCTTGATATGCTAAACGGATGGTATTTATTGAGGATGAGCAACTGGATGAAATCCCTGTTAGCACAACACAGCAACTGGAGTTATATACCAGCATTCCCTTAGAGGAGTTCCCATTGACAGTTATAGAAACAAATTAATTCTCACTTTGTTTTTAATTTTAGTTGTCACTAACAATGCCTCCACCTTCTGGCTTAGTATCTCAATATTAACTTACAAGCATGAAATAAGAACTTAATCAGGGAATGTTTGGGGATTAACTTTGCAGCAGCTGAGATACTGAAGGTGAGGTAAGAGCAAACATTTGGTGGTGTGGGACAGTAATTAGGTTCAGACAGAAGGTAGAGAACTGCAGTGTTAGCTAAATCTGTTCCTAGCTGGTGTCTCATCTCAATTAATGATAAAAAAAAAAATAAATAAAAATACACCAAGAGACCATGTAAAGGTTAGAGTTTTCTAGACTTCAGGCTGTGACTTTCTTGTCAGCACTGTTGATACCTTCTAAATTGATGAGCAACTTGATCGGTAAAATACTATTCCTTTTCTGTTTTGTTTCCTCTTCTAACATTTTTCAACTATTTTCTGCCTCTGCTACATAGCCATGTTCAAGGGACATGTGTGACTCAAGTCACTCTTCTAAATACCATGAATGACTAAAGACCCAAGGGGGTTATTGTTCCCATATAAAAAGTTACAAAGTATAAACCAAAGAAAACAAAACTCAGAGTTGAGAGATAAGATTAGTTCTAACTCTTATTCATGATTTTAAACATGCAAATATCTGGTGCTTGTATTTCCGCAGCTGGAAAAAGGGGTGCCAATATTCAATCTAGGTGCCTCACAATGTGTTTATAAGAGTCAGCTGAACTGAATAAACCAGAGGAAGAAAAGGGTTGGCTTTACTGGGTGACCCACAGTCCACTCCCATCCTTATCTCCTACTTCCTAAGAAGAGTCTGATATTGTATTCTTCAAAGCGCTCCTGAGTAAACTTTCTCAAGAACGTACCTTGCACAGCCTCTGCAGAGCAGCCTGGGAAATGAAGAATTCTGGCTGGGAAGACTTTGGTTTTCCCTGTTACAACTTCTGCTTGAGAACACCCAGCAATGGAAGTCACCTCTACTGTGAAGTAAAAGTTGCTAACATTTCCTTTCTTACCTTCATTGGACATGTGCCCCTCCATGCTTTACTCATTGGTTCTAATTCTTCCAGGGAATTCATATGGATGGTATTTATTACATATTCTGAATAGTAGATCTTCCTGTCTTTCTAGAAATTTGATATCCAAGTTTGTATATTTATTCCCATTATTTTTTTTTCTCCAACTGTTTTGCTATTCTTTTCTGCTGGACATCATTTGGGTGGTTGTGTCTTTATTTATTTTTTGTTGCCTTTATTTATTTATTTTTTGTTCAGTTTCAGGAAGACAAGGAAGTAAGTGTTCAACCCCTATAAAATAAAGTATTATATTTTCTTTAAATCAGTACTCATCACCTATTGGCATTGTATGTTAGGAAGCCATAGATAAATAACAAGTGAACAAAATACTGTGAATTCCTCTATATTTTTCCTCTCTTCTCATCAGGTTGTTTTACTCAAAAACAAACAAACAAGCAATTTGATACTTATAGAGTACATACTTTATAATCTTGGAGCCTACCAAAATTTTATTTATTGCTACAAATGGTTGAATTCCTGCTAGTGTACCATGGGAACTGAATTTCTGCCCTAATGTCTTGGCACATCTTCAGTATACTTACCTCTGTAGGAGTGGTGTGTCTCCACAATTATGTTATTTGAAAAGAATCTTTGTACTGGAAAATCCCATTGAGATGTAGCATCGCGTTTCCAAGGGTGCCTTGGGACAAGAAAGAATGGGGCAGTAATATACAACCACTTGGTTACATCATTCATACCAGAGAAATTATCATCCTACTGCTGACGGGGAACACTTGTACTTCTCTATTATCAAAGATTTCGCAGAACTGCTCGGCCCCCTCTATTCAGTTCATTCCAGCTGTTCTAACACAAGGAATGAAACAGATTGTTTCATTCTCTAAGCGTACATTAAAAAAGGACAATGCCATCGTTTGGGGGGCTTTTGAAGGGGTTTTTGCTCAATTTGGACTGTGTGTGGAGCAAGCTCACTGCCTTATAACAAAAGCATAAAACTCTGTGGTGACAGGCGAGTCAAAGGCTAAAGGATTTGTTAAAAGGAAGAAGCCCTAAATGTTCAGCATAAACAACAAGAGACATGAGAAAGGAAGCAGGGAAAAGGTAAAGGAGACCGTGAGAAGGAATGTGTGCTGGCCCAGCACTGCGGCCTTTTATAATCCTTTGGGAAAACTCACTCGAAGGGCTCCAAAGACTTTTTCCTGAATTTGTCTTGCATCAAAGAACCACAGGCTTGTTCTTGCTTGAGTTTGTGTTTGCTGCCCTTTAAGTGTATATGGATTTGGGATTTTTTTTTAATGCAAACATTAAAACTGTTTTACACTGATAGCTGGATCTTTCTTGTCATGTTATCTTTGAAGCATCACCCCTGCTTGTCCTTGGGAAGTTTACATTTCATTCCTTCCTACAGAATTCCTTCCACGACCTACTTTACACACACACCACAAATGTCCACCACCCTTTTTTATTTCCTCTTCCTTTCATGTTCTATTCCCGTTTCTGAATTTCACATACAAGGATATGTACTACTAAGTACCCCCCTTTTTCTATGTCACTAGCAGACTTTGTAAATTAATCGTGGAGTCACTATAGTATATGAGTTATTTTCATTGTGTGTTCCAGGAGTTTATAACAATAGGCAAAATTGATAAGTGAGATAGAATGTATTTTAATATTCTGGATCCAGAATGTGAAAATGTAGGAATCTAGATGGTTCCCAAAATGCTTATCTGATATGGATTTGGGGAAGAACATTTTTTTATATTTGGTCCAATGATGATTGTAAAATTGATTGTCAACACAATATTATTTTATTTTAGAAGGCAGTATTTTATCTTTGTTTTAGCTAATCTTTTACTCCTCAAATACACATGGTTTTAGTATCTGAGGATTCTCATTGATTTTCAGAAGTAACATTTTTCAGAAGAATAAAAACAAATACTATATACTCTATTATAAACTACAGAAAAGAATGTAGTTGTTTCATTGGCTCCTTCTTGTCCCTATTAACATTCTGTCCTCAATACTGGCTCTAATGTCAGCTCAAGGTTTTGAGAGTTCAGACATTGTTAGAAACTGCTACTTTTCTCTAAAAGGTTTTCTTTTTTGATGGCCTGTCACTATTGGGTCAAATTTCATCTTACTCTTTCCTCCCAAAAGCCCAGTGGGAACTGGGGTCTTCGTCTTCTAATTTAATATAGTCAAAACTAATGTTAGATACTCAGATACAGATTTATTATTAATAGGCTAGAAAGGACATGGTTTTCCTTCTGAAATTATTAATAAAGTAATATTTATCTAGAATGTTCTGTCGTTTACATATACTCCTTGAAACCATACAGTGAAGTTAGGTGGTGGAATTCAAGGATTTAGTGATTCTTAGCATGTCATTATTTTCACAACAAGTCTATATAAATGTTTGTCAAATTAAGGCAATCCTACATAAGGTATGTGTGGGAGGACATGAAGTACGAGGATTTGAATGTCTCAATTCTGCCCATAAACTAGGATAAGTGACAGGCAATAAACTGAGGTAATTAATTATCCAAAGAAGTAGTTCACTGTGAAAATAAATACATGGTTGTGTCAATCACCTTTCTCTAACTATAACAAAGTACCTAAGATAAGTAACTTATAAAGAGAAAAGGTTCATTTTGGCTCACAGTTTTGAAGTTTCTAGTCCAAAATAGGGTGAAACCATTGCTTTGGGCTTTGGGTGGGTGTGTCTGATGGCATGGTAAGGAATGTATGGCAGAGAAAATTGTTCACCCCATGACCAGAAAGCAAAGAAAAAAAAAATGAGGAGTCCAGTGTCACACAGTCCCCTTTCAGGTACTAATGACCAAAGAAAGAACCTTCTATTAGATCCCACTTCTAAGGGTCCACAGCACCTCCCAGTAGTGCCACCCTGGACACCACATTTTTAACAGATGGGCTTTTGAGGGATACATACCCAAACCAGAGAACAGGAAAGACTCCTGATTAGTTCACATGTGTTTGTGTTTCATAAATAGAAATGTAGTATTATTGTGCTATAATCTCTTTCTAGTAGGGTAGATCCCCAGTGTAAAGAACCAAAGAGCTCAGTCTAGCCTGCCCTGCTCTTTTTTTTTTTTTCTAGATTAAACTGACTTAATGTTTCCCCTATTGTATTCTCACCAACAAAACTACCTCCTCAATTTTTCTGGCCTACGCTGCACACATGCACAAATGAAAACACCATTGAACAAAAAGAAAAAAATTAATCCAAAAACCTTTTGAAAGTTTCTTCAAAGGATTATGAGTCATTCCTGCCTCCAATTTCTGGCATCCCCTGAATTCTAGCTCATGGAAATGCTGTTTTAAGCTATACCTTCAAATCTGCCCTGGGCTCCTTATCCCCTTCCCCTTGACTGGCACCTTCCCGAAGCACCCATAAACACATTGCTAATTTTGTTTTGTTTTGTTTTGTTTAAAGAACTGGGGTTTATGAGTCATAGGGAAAGGGATATTGTGTGCAGCCTAATAAGTTTAAATTGCTGCTTGAACATTCCTCTCCTTATATGCCATGGAGAACATTGGAAGCTTTGCTGGATCCTGAAAAGAACTAGTGAGAAAGCTTCAGGATAGACTTTGTGGGGAGAGGGGAAGAATGTGTCTCATGCTTTGATTTGATAGTGTGTATATCAGCCATCAAAAACAGCAATTGTTAATGTCTACCTGTACCATTGAGGCTCTGGGACCCGTGGATTGGATCTGTATCTCTTTTCCCAGCATGATCTCTAAAGCTTTTCACTTTAGTCTCAACTTGTGGTTTCCAAAATGGGTGAGCAAGGCAGAGCAAAGCATTCATACATTAAAAAAAAAAAAAAATACAAATTCCATTTGCTTGCCTTAGTCCTGTAAGTTCTATTGTCCAAGTTTTATTAACTGTACATTCATAAAAGCAATAAAAAATAAACACAAAAAGAAATATACATTGTAAAGGTGTGACCCCAGTTATTTTATGGCTTCAAAACCCCAGTTATTTCTTGGGGAGTCTCAGTAACCATGCAACTGAAAAAATGTGTTCAGGAGAAAGACAGCTTCTGCTCCACCTTAATGAGTTCTTCCTCCACAAGGATGCTACTGGCCTGGAGGTTACTGGGGTTTGGTTTTGGTTTTCAACTTACTCTACTTTGCAGGTTGTACAGAAAGATCTCTCATTTTTGTACTCTCTCTCTTTCAAATTCTGCCATCCTTCTTCCAACTCATCTTTTCTCAAGGAGTTGAGCAAACAAAAATTATTTTTTTTTTCCTTTTGAAACAATCTTGTGACTGAATATTTTCTCCATTTCTTCTTTTCTGATTTCCTTCTCTCTCTCTAACTTTCTCTTTTGTCTTTGACCTCTTACTGCCAATCTCAGTCTCCTGTCTCTCTTTTCTCTGTCTCTCTCTCTGTTTGGGAAATTAAATGTTATTTGTTTGTTTGTTTGTTTGCTATGCTTTGCTTTGTGACTTCTTATTCCTTAATGCTAACAGTGAAGACAAATGCAGCCCTTCAAGACCTGGCTCTTGAGGGTTTGAGATATGACTCAGATGTTACAAAACAGAGCAATCCTTGGAACCTGAACTCAATGACTTGTCATTTCTAACCCAGAGGAGGTGGATTTTAAGCTGAATGTGTGTGTGTGAATTGCCAATGCCCTTTTTCTTTCCCTACTTCTCTTAAACATGGTGGAAGGTCAGAAACAGATCTGCCTTTTTTTTTTCCTTTCTCTTCTTTGTGTCTTATCATATAGGCATTTGATATATATTTGTGAATTTGGCAGGACATACTTAAAGAGAGTGCTTTACACTCTAACCTTTTTATAAAGAGTGAGTCAGAATGACCTGGAGAGTTTGTTAAAATGGATTGCAGGATGTCACCCTCAGAGTTTCTGACTCAGTAGGTCTGGGGAGCCACTGACAATCTGCATTTCTATCAGGTACCAAGGTGATGTTGCTACTGCCTATTAGGAACTCACACTTTAAGAATCATTGGCCAAAATGGAATGCTACATATTCTCTGAGAGCATATGAAAGAAGGCAAAATCTTGAAATAGACAAGATTTATTTTTAAAATGTTTATTTTCCTCACGATAATATGGCCACATTATGCCTCTAATAACTAAAAGCAGGCAATATTAAAATTAAAATATACAGTGAACAAATTTGAGATTATTCATGCTATCAATATATGACAAATATAGATAATTGGAAATGTGACTCCATATTCTTGATACTATTGCCACTATACACATACATACATACATACACATATGTGTACTATATAATTTTACGATTATTTTCAAAGAGATAACCTTATTCTTTTGGGCAACAACCTTTCAATATAAGTAATCACCATTTTATATAAGTGGAAAAAAATTCTCAGAAAGATTAAAAGACTAGTGAAATTCCCATTAGCACCCAGAGCTGTTCAAATCCTCTTCTCTGTCTTCTGTGTCAATGACTCTTTTGTGTCTAGTGCTTCAGTTCATGGAGTCTCACAGGCTGCCTGAGGTACAAGGCAGCATGTCTGTGAGCCAACATGGAGAGCTTCTGTTGGGGCTTGAGTGACTGGGTTCTGGACTCCTTTTTCCATTAATAGGCTGGGCAATCCTTTGGCAGGAGTGTTGACCTCTCTATGCTTCCGATGTATCGTACATGATGAGAATAATGAGATCTTCTCTATCTTCTTCAGAAAATTGTATGAAAGTCAAATTGCATAATGCATTTATAAGTTAGTCACACCAATGTGGTTGCATAAACCAACCATCAGGAGAGGTTTGGGTATACTGAAGAAAGCTTAGAAATTTCTAAAGGGTGTTAGAAATGTAAGGTCTGATGAATAGAAATATGAGCATGACTTGGGTCACTCTAGTTTACAGATTTTGGATTGAATTAAAAAAATAGATGGTTAATATTGAACTACTTACAGCAAATTATAAAATAAGCAAAGAATGTGAAATTACCTAGCCAGGGATATAATCTACTCATTGGAACTCATAGAGTGAAGGAAAAAAATACCACATGTGGTTCCCTATTCTGAAATCAGTACACAATTCTGTTACAAGGAAAGGAACAACAGTGCACAGCTGTTTCCCCAAAGGGGGAAAAACTTTGATTCAACCTTTCTCCTACCGACTTCCCTTCTTTATTCCCTTCATATGCTTTCCAAAAAGTTTTGAAATATCTCTCCTCTGAATTTCATAATTGTTCACATTCTCATGGAATTTATTTTGCACCTACTTAACTGAAGGTAAATTTTAAGCATTTATCCTAATGTCCTTAACAACACTTTTTAGCTCAGGAATATGTTTATATACTGTTTCTAGAACCACAGCCTCACTAGTTATGTTCATTTCATTAATCCAATCAAACCACAAAATTTTGGAGCCAAAAGCTACCTTAAGACAACATTGAATCCCTAACCCCTTGTTCCACAGAGGAAGAAAGAAACTTGGACTAGTGGCTAAAAGCATATAGCTAGTTAGTGACAAGACATGTCCTGGAACTAACTTGATCGTCCTGTGACAGCTTTCCTTCCCCCACACATGCTACTTCCTCTGGATTCTCCACCTTTTCCTAAGAAACTAAAGAACCTGCTAGACCCAGATTAAAATATTTAGATAGGGACAGAAAATGTACATCAGAATTCTGGACTTTGTTCTAATTAACAGGTATGTGGCTTTACCTCTTGAGCTCCAATTTCTTCTTTTATGAAATGGGAAGCAAAAAATGCCTATAACAGAGGATGGGTGATATGATAAAACAGGGCTAATTCTGCCCAGAATATGGCAGCAAATAATAAATACATCTTCCCTCTGTTCCTTACTTCTCACACTGTTAGATTTTCTGGAAATTATACCTTTGCTGTCACCTGTACCTATGGAATTAAATTCTTAGTTGTTTTTTTTTTTTTTAATCTCCTCTGTGAGTATATTCTCTCTCTCTCTCTCTCTCTCTCTCTCTCTCTCTCTCTCTCTCTCTCTCTACCTGCTGTACTGATTTTTCCTCACAGTTTCTTTCTTATTCATTCATGAAGTGTGTTCCTGAAGTCTCTTTCTCCTCCTCTTCTACATCTTCTTTTGCAAATTACTTGTGGGACACCAGCGATGAGTAGGGACTGTTTACAGTGGGGCCCTTTTCTCCCGACATTTCCTGCCCTGTGGTCAGAGGCCCATTTCACCCATGCTCTGTGAATGCTTTCAGAGACTAACAGCCATTAATAAGGCATTTGGAAACCTGGTAATGACACATTCCCAAGCTGGTTAAGAAACATCCCATCAGTGTGCATATTAAACTCCAGAGTTTTTCTTCAATTCTTGCTTCATTTGTTGTATTTTTAGCTTCAGAAAGTCTTTTGGAGTTGTGTACAACTGATTTGAACAAATAAATAAATAAATAAGATTTAAAATGTAAGTGTTCATTATATACCTGTTACCTGAGTAAGATATGTGATACTTGTTTGAGTTCCACTTTGACCTTCTAGCAGTGTTGAAATATGAAGTTTGAAAGAAGTAGGAATAAAGGATATTCTTAAGATAGCCAGAGAATCATTCACTTGAAAATTTCTCCATTATTTTGCAACTCTGTTAAGTTGCCAAAACATTGCAAGATTTGGCTTGTGTACACCTGGAAAATGTGAGACTTGAATATTTCATGTTGACACTCTGACTTCACTTCCCCTGAGAGAGGGGAGGGAGGCTAAACTGCATGTGCTGAATCTGTCCCCACACAGTAATGCCCCATGTGCTGAATAGAGAGGGTTTCCTGGTGGCATCTTAGCTTTTCAACATGCACCCCATACCTTTTCATCCCAAACCATTTCATTTAGCTCTTCCTCCTTTGGAATAAAGTACTCTACAGGGTCAGATTTAGCCCCAGGTAGAGAAAGCAGATGTTTGTGGGGTATGATTTAAAGAAAGTTCAGAAGCCTCCTACAGAAAATACTTTTCCTAATAGCCTTACTGAAATTCCCATATTAGTCACTTCCTTGGAATGAATCAGTGAGGGGAAAAAAAAAAATCTCTGATAAAACTTACAAGCTATCTAAAAGTTGTAGCATATAAAGTCCCTTTCACTTACTGATCAAATTAGATAAACATCCATTTAGAAGGACCAAAGAGGGAAAAATTGTGATAGGGAAAGGGAGGAAAATAAGGCATGGAGCATGTCCAAGCAGGGAATGGTACCACAATCTAAACAGCTAAAGAATTAATAAAAAGAAAAATGCCACGAGGGATAGCATTCATGATCTTAAAATGCCTGTTCAGGAAAAAAAAAAACAAAACAATGCTACATATCCATAGAACTATCCATACAGCCTTCTGTCCGTCCACCCATTCAATTATCCATCCATCCATCTACCAGCCACCAATTCTTACATTTAACAAGTGTTCATTGAATAACTTTGTACAAGTGACTGCAAAGAGACACCAAGGACACAGGGATCAAAAGCATTCAAGTCTCTATTCTTAAAGAGCTCACAAAGGAATAGATGAAATAAAATTTATAGGTCTTTAGATGAGGAAATGATGACAGTGTACAATTTGCCCAAAGTCTTACAGATAGAAATAGGCAGGATTAGGATGTGAGCTTAATGTATCTAGCTTTTTCCAACATGCACACATACACACACACACACACATACACACACACACACACACAATACTTTTTAACTCTCTGTTGTAGAGCTCTCAAGAACCCACAGGAGTTATAGATGACTAACCTATAACAAATATCACAAAACTTCTAGGAATCATCTTTATTGGAATGTTCAGCTACTCAGGAAAAAAAAGATAGTGTTTTAACTGAAATTGGTTTATCATAGCCATTCCTTCATTCTCTGTATGTATAATAAGACTGACTGAGAGCTTAAACATCAAGAAAATCCATCAGTGAACTGTATTTTTAAGGATTACAAAAAGCTAGTAGGATCAGTACACATTAACTTCATATATTGACATACCATGCAACCCAGTAAGTATGTGCAATTATTATTTGCCAATGAGAAATACATAACTTAAAAGTTAGTATGATAGCTTTTAAGTATTAGGATTTGGCCATTTTCATGATGAGTAGAGACTGGCCCTGGACCTTTCTCAGACTTACAAAGCTGATAGGTTATAACAGATTATGGGGAGTCCAATGAAGATTCATGAGCAAAACAGATTTTGTCAGGGTATAGGGAGGAGACCCAAGAGACTGTAGCATCTAATTTGATACACTTATAAGCCACAAACTTGTCTGAATGACCAAGAGCCAGCCATGACCACAAAATAACCAGGACCCAGAGTCAGCAGGGAAGAGCTAGGAAGAAGGCCAGGCCAGTAATGAAAGGGGGTATTAAGGTACACATTAAACTCTCCAAAGGGGAAAAATAAGCAATATTTCCAAGACATCTCTAACAAAATGTCGAAGTATTAACATTTTTGCTAAAGTAGCAAAAATGGCAAATTTGCTGGTTTCACTAAGCACATTCTATTGCCCCCTTCCCCCCCCCCCCCCTTGAAGTGGGAGGTGGGAAAGCTTCACTGAGCAGTAGTGTGGATGTAAGACACTTTTTAAAAGTGGTACATCAACCAATTACTTGGGAGCAGTTTATTTTTCGGGTATTGGGAAATCACCATATTTGGAGCTGGCATCCAATGACTTAGCCCAGTTCCCTGAGCAAGTTGGGCTTCCAGATGGGAGAGAAGCTGTCTTATTTCATGGAGTGAAGCTGTTACTGGAACCCAGGGTGCTTGATTGAAATTTCAGACATCTGATTTTGTCAGAGTTCGGATACCTTTCCTTTGAAATGCCCTGCCTTAATAACCACTTTAACCCATTGCCAATCTTTCCGGCAAACATGTCTCCCTATGATTGGGAAAATTAATGAACAGGCACCAGCTAATATAATTAAACCCAAACACTCCTGATTTCAGTATTCAGAAAAAGCCACTACCCTGATTTTTCTCTTGACAACGCAAAAGTCCTGCCATCTCCAAACTGTTTAATTATTGAAATGAACTGTAACAGTACACCGGATAGGGGCAGAGGTCGCTGAGCAGCCCTGGAAGTCAGAGCAGGCAGCCACTGACAGAAGAGAGCCTGCCAACGCCTGGGGCTTCAGCTACAAACCCACACACTTTTTCTCAGGCATCCAGCATCTGATAGGTAGCCTGATAGCGGGACTAATTTGCTAGTATTCCAAAGGTCCAACGGTGCTTGCTTGTTTTAAGAAAAGCCAAAATATGCTCTGGTGACCACCACGACATTGAGATTCCCATGCCCTACCACATTCCTTTTTTTCAGATCCCAGCCTTTTTCTTTCTTTCTTTCTTTCTTTTTTTTTTTTTTCCTTTCCCCTCCCTACGTGCAGTCCAGGATGTAGACAAAATGAATTCCAAGTGACCTATGTGGGGGTGGATTTTTTTAAGAAACAAACAGAAAATTAAGTGAAAAAAAAAAATCCTGTTCTCACTTTTTTTTTTTCTTTTGTAGGGGGTGCATATGTTTATTTTCTCAGAGATACTTTCTGGCAGTGACAACAGAACACAGATCTATAAAAGTTTTTTTTTTTTTCCTCAAAATTTTTAAATACTAAATGTTAGCCTTCTGTCTTAATTTAACTTTCTTCTCTGATAAGACTGTGGCAATTACTTTTTAAAAACCGAGAGGTCTAATTTTCTATGATTTTAGAATTTCAGCATCGCCTGGGTAAAGATGATTTTCATAAATTGTTATCAATAATATTTAGACTATTACCAAAGATAATGGGAGGGGAAAACCTGGAAAAGTTTACTAGAAATATTAATACCAGGCAAATCAGAATAAAAGTGCTATTTTTTTTCAAATTTGCTCACCAAGTTATTTAATAATCATAAAAAGTCACAAAAAATAAGTCAATGGTTTGATTTTTTTTTTACAAAAAGGATAATTTCGGGGCTGGGGATGTGGCTCAATTGGTAGTGCGCTCGCCTGGCATGCGCTGGGCACTGGGTTCGATCCTCAGCACCACATACAAATAAAATAAAAGATGTTGTGTCCACCGAAAACTAAAAAATTAAAATTAAAAAATTCTCTCTCTCTTAAAAAAAGGATAATCTCTAAGCATTTTATGTGCTCTGAATTACAAACATTTTGTAAAAAAAAAAAAGTTAACAAAGAAGTACCAGAGTTTTTTGGTAATTCTGGGGATAACCTGAAGTGTACTGTGAAGGGGATGCGATTTGCATTTCTTTTCTGGTTTCCCACTCTACACCATTCTTTCCTGACACTCTTCTCACACTCCTCACATAGTACCAATGGCACCTGTTAATTTTCTCACTCAGTGTCTCTGTCTTCACAGTCTCAAATTACCTTCCTAAAAATTATTTTAAGTCTAAGTAATGATGAAGGTTACGAGAGAGTTGGCAATTTTAATAACAAAACATGGACAGATGGCATCTTTTTAAGACCAGCAAAGGTAATGAAAGGACTAGATACTAATGTATATGTATATAATATCTTATCCAAATTGAACACACTTGAGAGTGAAAGAGGAGCAATTAATGATTTCATTGAGATAAAGTACCCTAAGCCAGAACTTCCTCAGGTGAAAGGAGATGCCATATGTATTTATCTAAATAAACACTTGACAGTAGAGAAACAGGTTCAGCCATGTATTAGATGGCTACAACTCTCCATTTTTCTAGCCATATTTCCCCTTTGCCATCTACTTACTGCACCCAATTCTCTGGCTTCATCCCCAGACCCAAACTTCCAGCTTCCTATGGTCTCATCTCAATCTTTGCCATCAACAGATACTTTTTTAAATTTCCAGGTAGATTTGGTAGGACCAGGTGAGACTTCGGTGTCCCCTGTTCGGTCTCCAAGAGCAAGGGCTCCCATTCCTCAGCCCCTTTTTCTGGTATAGCTACCAGGGATCCAAGAGTCCCCATGTGAGGAAAGTTGCGATTATGTATTGTTCCATGGGTGAGACAATGACATGGAGAAATGCAGTAGGACTCTATTATAAGCTGACTTAGTCATATAGGAATTTAGTTTCATGGGAATAAAATCCTATCCACTCCAATAGTATAGTACATAGAGCAAAAAATCTGGTACAGCCACAATCATTTGGTTCTAGATATTTCCAGACACAAACATGACAAGAAAATCACTAGCAATGGTTTTGGCTAAGTTTCTTGAAAACATAAAGAAAGGCTAGCGATGCTTTTTAGACTTTCATAGGTATAAGGATCTCCTAGTCTCCCAGGACCCTGATTTAAAACGAATCTTGGGCTATGCCCCTCATCAAACTTGATTAAATGCCCAACAATTTGCATGTTTACTGCATCCACCTCATGATTTGTATGGAGAGCTCATTCAGCAAAGCACACAGGCAAAAGCTTTATCTCTCTGTGTTGTTCTCTTGCCAACACAGAGGATTCCACAGGCACATTTGTAGACTTTTCTAACTGCCTAGAGGTCATCGTGTGCTGGGAGGGATGTGAAGACCTATCTAAGTTGGGAAATAAGAATCTCCTTCCTGTAAAAGTGGCATGGAGTATATTCTAGGAAAACAGGCCAATTTGGGCCTCAACTTAAAATTAAGGACTAAGACCAGTCTCCAGAGAGATAGATAATGTGAAGTATAAACTAAACCTCATTCTAGAAGAAACCTTGATTCCCTTATGATCCTACCTTGGCAAAGAAATGTTAAAATGTGGTTCAGCCACCTCAGTGATGTACGGGAACAAACTACAGGGAATATGAATGAAATTGCTGTTAGAAAAACATCTGAATGTTTCAGACAAGGTGAATTTTCTTCCTCGGTTGTCTAATTTAACATTCCAAAATGGGAAGAAATCCACATCTGTAAACTGTACTTAATCCATTCTTTAAATAGCATTACAGTCTTTTTCATTTCTCTCCACACTGCATTTTGCTGTTTTTGTCTCAGAGGCTTTAACGCAAGGCCGGGACTTGCGCTGGGAGGCCTGCGGATTACAGGAAATAATGACCTGTATATATTTAGTTGTTCAAAGGAAATTAGAGTAGCCTGATTTTTATTATTCCCCATTGCCCCACGTTCTCTGGTGTAATAACTTGCCCTGTTCTCTAATTTACTTTTACATCATCGGAAATGTATACCATTTAGCCCAGATTCTCCCATGACCAATCAGGACCTGCTGCTGAGCTAGGTTAACAAAACCTTGCATGGAACGGCAGGCCTTCCTAATGCAGGCCAGCCAGGCACTGAAGAGCAGCTGATCTTTCCAGAAAGTATGTGAAAGAGGGGAAAGTCATTTAGCAGCCTCTTCCCTTAGGTAGCCAGTGACCACTGTGTGCCCCTGCTGTTGAATGTGACAGCTAACCTTTTCAGGACTGGTGTCTGTTTAGATTAACCTTCTCTGTTAAAAAATGTGTAGGCAGTTTCCTTCCGGTTAAGCTTTTAATCGTTAATCTATCCCTGTGTTTCCTGGGACTGCCCCTCATCCTGCCTCTCCATCTCTCTCATCTCTTACCGCCCAACTTGGGTATATTTTTCTAACATTAATATCTAAACCCTAAAATTCATCTGCTTGCTTTTTCTTCTTTAAAGCAGAAACATAGCTGTTCCAGATTTGTTTTAAGGATTGTGATTAGATATTTAGATCATAATTTTATTGGAATTTCCCAGTCCCATAGCACATATTATCTGTTTTTACTAGAATATTGGGGAGAAGGAAGGGCACAGTGGAAAATATATTCTTATTGCAGATAAATATCGCAATATTTCCAGAACATTTGCAACTTATCAGCTTTTCTTTTATTACAGCCCTATGTTTGGTTTATATACTCTTTGAGATGAAAGCAGCATTTGAAAGACAGGCAAAACTGATTTTTGTTAGATTCAATGTGTTTTTCAGGACATTTAATGAAGTTTTGTGGATTCTTCAAATTCTATTGCCACTGTAAGTTCTGTGCTCTTTAATGGGCAGGATTTGGCAAGATAAAAAGGAAGAGAAGTATATAGTAAGTAGTTTTAATAATCACAACTTCTGAAATTCACTCCAACATGATCATATTTTAAGAGCTTAATAAATTTGATCTTTATAAACTTTTCTTCATCTCTCCCCAAATACTTCTTTTCAGTCTGGGCAATTGCCTCATTATTAAATAAGTTTTCTATTCCAAAACAAACTCAAGTCACTCATATTCATTTTACTTTAATTTCCTTCAGTCTCACATATTATAAGATTAACTATTGGTTTTGTTTTGTCCTCTCCTTGGCCTCTCTGAAACGGCAGCAATCCACCTCATTTTCCTACTTAGGATTTCTTAAAAGAGCACTTTTCCTTTTTAATACTCTCAGATTTGATACTTCTAAATTTTCTTACATCTTTCTAAATCTTAACTAAATCCTACTAACTCTTCTAAAATGCTAATCTCTGGTTATGGTTCAAAAGACAATTTTTATACAGTTGTTACTTGATAGTAACTTAATGACCTAACCAGGCTTTTATTAGTGGTACATAGGCAGCTTCCCTGACCAAACTGCACCCCTTGCTGTAAATTACAATCCCCAGTAACATAGCCACTTGGCTGGGCGTCTCCAGAGGTTGCAGAAATTCCTTTGTGATGCTCTGGCTCACTAACCTTCCAAGGGCCTTTGAGCTTCAGGAAAAGTTGGGATGGGGTTAGTATATAACTCAATGCATGTTTAAATCAGCAAACGTTTGTCCTTTCCACATTGCTGACCAGGTGGTTGACTGTGGGGCCAGGGATAGGGGGAGTGGATGGGAAATTATGGAGTGGAGTGGAGCAGAAAAATAACAATTGTTTTCTCTGAAGTAACAAAAATATTCAATTGCCAAACTGCAATCGTAAAAAAATTCATTCTATTCAATTTCATTCATTCCAAAATGATCCCATAGAGAATCATGAAAAAAAATATTATGGAAGGAAAGACCGATAATATATTGTATTATTCCTCTTAAGATAAAAACTTCTGGTTTTATTCTGTGCCTTTCCCACCTCCTGGAGCTGCTAGCTTTTTGTTGCTTCAAGTATTATTTTATATGACAACTCTATTGAGCCATATAATTCAAATACCATTCATCATTCATACATTTGAGGTGTATGATTCAATGACTTTTAGCTTATTCGCAGAGTTCTGCAACCAACAAATAATCAATTTTAAAAATTTTTCATCAACCCCAAATACCTCTGCCCTCAATGGTCATTAATTTATTTTCTGTCTGTATAGATAATACCTATTCTGGATTCATATATAGCTTCTTTCACTTTGCATAATGTTTTCAAGGTTCATGTATGTTGTAGCATGTACCAAATATTCCATTCCTTTAGAGTTGAATAACTTTCCATTATTTGACTATGCTCCATTTTAGTTATGCTTTCAGTAGCCAACCTAAACTGCAGTTCTTTTCATTTCTAGATTATTATGACAAATGATGATACCTTCCATGAATATTCATATACAAGGTTTTCTGGGTATATGTGTTTTCACTGTTCTTGGATATATATCTATAAGTGGAATTACTGGGTGACCCGGAAATACTTCATTTAATCTTTTGAGGAGCTGCCGATTGCTTTCCAAAGGGGCTGCATCAAATGACATTTCAACCAGAAATGTTTGTTTTCAATTATTCTATTTCCCTGCCCACACTTATTATTATTTGTGTTTCTTGTTGAAGTCGTCCTAGTAGAAACGGAGTGGTATATAGCATTTCGTTTTCATTTTGCTGATAGGCAATGATGTACATTTTCATGTGCCTATTGGTACTTTGCGTATCTCCTTTGGAAGGATTATTTATATCCTTTGTAAAATTTTATGAGATAATTCTTTATTAATGTGTAAGAATTCTTTATATAGTCTAGATATACATAAGTCCTTTATCAAATATATAACCTGCACAATTTTCTTTCATTCCCTAGGTTCACTTTCACTTTCTTGGTGGCATGCTTTGGATCTCAAAGGTTGTTAATTGTGATGAAGAATAATTTTATGTTTTCTTTTGTCACTTTGTTATTAGTGTCATCTCCAAGAAGACTTGGCCTAAATGAAGAAAATTATTTATTCCCAGACCATCTTCTGAGCGCTCTACAGTTTGGGCTCCTACGTTTAGATCTCTGACCCATTTTGAGTCTTTACATATGATGGGAAGCAGAATCATCCAACTCCTTTTGTTTGCACATGGGTTTTCAGTTTTCCCAGGACCATTTGTTGAAAAAATTATTATTTTTTTTTTCCATTGAAACTTGTTTGTTTGGGTACCAGGGATTGAATCCAGGAGGTAGAGGCAGGGCTTGACCACTGAACTACCTTTCCAGCCCTTTTAAAAATATTTTATTTAGAGACAGGATCTTGCGAAGTCCCTTAGAGCCTTGCTAAGTTGCTAAGGCTCACTTTGACCTTGGGGGTCCTCTTGCCTCAGCCCCTCCTGAGCCACTGAGATTATAGGCATGTGCCTCCATGCCAGGCTTGAAAATCACTTTTAAACATGAAAGATTATTTCTGGCCTCTCTGTTGTACTCCATAGATAGTTTTATAATAAGTTTTTAAATGAGAAAGTGCGAGTCCTTCAATATTGTTCTTCTTTTACAAGATCTTTTTATTTTTATTAATTTTTAAAATTTAATTTATTTTTTAACAGAAACAAAACATTGTACATGCTTTGAGATGCCATGTGATGCTTTGATACTTGAATGCATTGTGAATATCTTTTTTTAAAAATTTTTTTCTTAAAAGAGCATTACAATTGCACATAGAATTCGAGTTCCTTTTGACAAAATCAAACATGCTAAGAATTTTATTTAATCCCCATTTGCCCCCTCCTTTTCTCCTCTCCTCTCTCCACCTATTTGAGTTGGGTTTTCCCTAGGCTAGATTCAAACTTGCAACCTCCTGCCTCAGCCTCCAGAGCAGCTGCAATTACAGATATTTGCATCATACTGGGCTTCAAGAGTGTTTTGACTGCTCTGGATTTCCTGAATTTCCATGAGAATTTTAGGACTAGCTTGTGGGAAATTCTGCCTTGAAATGATCTTGAATTCTGGTCAGACTTGTACTGAATTTGTAAATTAACTTGGGGAATATTAGCATCCTGATGATATTGAATCTTCTGATCAGTGAATATCCAGTGTTTTCCCATTTATCTGAACTATCTTTCATTATTGTCAATAATATTTTATATGTTTAAGGGTATATTTCTTGCATTTCTTTTGTTTTTTTTCTTTTTTATTTCTTACATGCATGACAATAGTAGAATGCATTACATTCATTGTTAAATTTTATCTTAAGTGCTTTATTCTTTTTCATGGCATTATTGTTTAAATTTCATTTTCAGATTATTCATTACTAGGACATAGAAGTATAATTGACTTTTTGTATATTGTTTTTGTGCCCTGCATCCTTGCTGAAATAATTTATTGTCTAAGTTTTTTAGTGTATTCTTTAGGATTTTCTGCATACAAAATCATGGCCGCTCAAGTATAAGGACTTTTTTTTTTTTTCCATAAGGTTCTTCCTTATTTCTTTTTTCCTGTCTGATTGCACTTATTAGGACTGTTGGTAAAATGTTGCAAAGGAATGACAAGAGTGACACCTTTATTCTAATCTTAAAGGGAAAGCATTCAGTCTTCATAGTTAATTATGTTAGTTTTGAGGTTGTTGTGAATGATCTAAAGTAAACTGATGAAGTTCCCTTCACTTCCTAGTATTTTTTATTGCTTTTAACCTGAAAATTGTGTTGGATTTTTTTTTTAATGATTTTTCCTTAGCTATTGAGGTGATCATGTGATGGTTGTCCTTTAATGACATTGTGTATTCCATTGATTGACTTTTAGATGTTAAACTAACCTTGTATTCCTGAGATAGATCCCACTTGGTCATGGTGTATATAATGCTTTTTATTTACTTTTGACTGCTTTGGTGTCTGAGTAATAGTGGCCCATTGCAGAGTAATGGGCTTGGAAGTATTCGTTTTTATTCTATTTTTTGGAAGAATATATGAGCAGCTCTCCTCATTGTTCTTCAAATAATAGGTAGAATTTACCTGGAAATGAATCTGGGGTTAAAATTATGTTTGGGGAATTCTTTAAATTTCTAAAACAATTGTGGTGCTTTTTATATGTTGTTCTGAATGGTACTTTTGCAGTTCTAAAAGCAAAAACATTTTCCTCTTATTTGCCAAGCCATTGACAGATTATCTGTGGTGTCTTGGTGAGAGAGGGAAGAAGAAACATTCCTTCAAATGCTGCATCAAGGAAGAAAGGGGAGACAAATGTCCAAACCTAGAAGAGATCACTTGTATCAGGCACTGTCTTGGGCACAGCTTGGTGGAGGGAACAAGGCATTATGGAAGGGGTTTGCTGCATGTAAGTGGACATAAAGTGTAGACTCTCCTGATCTCCAATTGTCTCTTGCCACAGAGGACTCTGAACCCAGAGATGCCTATGTAGGTTAATACAAATGGAACCTCAGAACATGTAATATGGAATTATGCCTAATGCCTATAGGAGTCTCCCAAACTTTTAATTTTATCCAAGACCCATGGCTTGTTGTAACTCTATCAATGGTGTGCTTAATATCTGAAAATTTCTTTCCATCCAGGTAGCATGGAGCATTGATTACATTTGAGTTGGTTTTAAAGAAACAAAGATACATTTTTTAAAAAAATTTAGTTTATGGACATACTGGCATACTATGTCTTTTAGTCTTTTATAGTTTTCTTCATAAGACCAGCCGGGACTGAAAAGTTCTTCTGAAAAACTGATCCATCTAGAAATTCTTCTAATACTTTTTAGTATAAAATAGAATAGAAATTAAGCCTCTGAATCTGGAACCAGAGACTCTGTGAATAATGCCTGATTCAGATACTTTAGTAGTTTTCATTTTGTTGTTTGTTTGTTTGTTTGGTCTGAGGCAATTATTTAGGCTCTCTGTAACTCAATTTCTTTTTTGTTGTTGTTGTTTTTATTTTTAGATATACATGACAGTAAGGTGTATTGACATATTATACATACATGGGATGTAACCCATTACAATTTTGATCCCATTCTTGTGGTTGAACATGATGTGGAATTACACTGGTCATGTATTCTTACATGAATAAAGGAAATTTATGTCCCATTCATTCTACTGTCGTTCCTATCCCCACCCCTTCCCTTCATTCCCCTTTGTCTAATCCAGTGAAATTCTGTACTTCCTTTCCCAATCCTCCTTTGTTATGGGTTAGCAACCACATATTAGGAAGAACATTTGGCTGTGGATTTTGGGGGACTGGCTTATTTCACTTAGTATGATATTCTCCAGCTCCATCAATTTACCAGCATTTTTTAAATTAAAAAAAAAAAAAACAGAGCTAATAGATAATACTTAATGTAGAATATTTATAGGAAAACTACTGTTGTTTATTCCACAGCTTTCATTATATTAATATTTATTGCAAAAGTATGTAGCTGAAAAGCCAAATTCCATGTGATGCACCAAGTATCTATATCTAGTTCTGGAAGGACATCTTCATCCTTCCTGTCACCAGTTGCCAATATCTCATTCATCTTCTATTTCTTTTTCCTTTCATTTTTTTTTTACAATCTAAAAACTCTTCTTTTATCTTTCATATTCTTTCCTTTTCCCCCTAGCCATCAAAGCTTCTATTCATACTATCAAGACACACTCTTAAATCTTTCTCTGCTCCATGCTGCTTTCCTTGTCACTGCTTACTAGGCCTGCCAAGCTCAGTTCTGGTGGTTTAAACCCATTATTTTCCATTCCTAGTGAAGCCCTTCAGGACTTCACTTTACAGATGCAGAAACTCTTGAAGCAAGATTTGGTGACCTATCCTAGTTCACTCATGGTAGTCTTAGGACACAAATTCAGTTTTCTGAATATGAAATCCATGCTGCCTCTGATTCTTCAAGCTGCTGCCAAAGTAATTTTGCTATAGTGCAGCTTTGATTATAACACACTCAGCTCAATGGGTCCTGATTGCCTATAAAATAAAGCCTAAACTCTTAGGCTTAGAATTCAAAGTCTGTGGTAATCTGGCCTAAACCTGCATTTCCAGCCTCTGTATGCACTGATCCTTCTCACACTCACTCCACTCCAATCAAAACATATAACTTTCTATTTCCAAGAGTCTTGTACTTCCCTCTAAGGATGCCTTTGCCCATGCCCAAAATTTCTACCACGGGTCCTTCCACTCAGTGCCACCTCCACCATAACTGCTTTAACTCCTCAATGGATATGGGCCCCTGCCTCTCTACCCCCATAATAGCTTGTGTATTGCTAGTTTATAATATCTATCATTTTACTTAATGTAGAAAAAAGTTCCAGAGGGAGGTGAGATTAAAAGGATTTGAGGGAAAGAAGTCTAAAGGAAAAGCTGAGAACTAACTGGGAAAATAAACCTCTCTGGTTTTAGCTAAAACCAAGAGCAAAAGGGGGGCACATGGTAATGGATTGGAAAAATACATTTCACTGAGAAAGGAACCAACTTATTTCATTTTTCCATTCATTAGAACATATAAATTATTAGGTGAAGTGAAGGATATCAACAGATAAGAATTTTGGCAGCACCAGGAATTTGGCTTCCATATGAGATTACTGGCTTGGCATATTTTATATATTATTTCTGGATGTTAATTCAGTTCTACTCATTTTTTTTTTGTGTCTGTGTGAGAGTGCTTATCCAAAATTGAAGATATTCCTGGGAATTAGAAGGGTTGGAAGAGGCCAGGCTAGCCATATTCCATGAAATTAATTACTTGGACAGATTCATGTCAAAGTGCACTGACATGGATGTTAAGTTGTCATATGTGAACACGTTGTGATTTTCACATTAGCCCAAAAGAACTGGAGCATGGAGGATGTGTCTTATTCAGTCCAACTACAGCCTCTCATATAGTGACGGGTAGTTCAGGAGTTTTGGTGAGGGTTAGCAGTTTATTTTCAAGATTAACCATTCAAGATTTGGCCTTATATTCATCCACTAAGGGTGAGTTAAGCAAATGGAGGGAGAGGTACAGCATGTTATTTAAAGAACCATAGAGGAAGGGCAAATGTGTAAGCCTGGAGCCAGAGTTGGGTGTGGCATCGTATGCCCATGGACTTTGGTAAGTACAATTTAAGGCAGGGTTTCTCACTTTCAGCACTATTTACAATTTGGACCAGTTAATTTTTTGTCATATGAGTCAATCCTGTGATTTGTATAACATTGAGGGGCATCACTGATGGAGCATTCTCCCAGTTAAGACAAGCAAAATGTCTCTAGATGCTTCAAAATTTTCCCCAAAGAGACAAACACATACCTGGTTGGGAAGCAGTGGCTTATGGCATGAGCCAAAAGTAAGCCCCTGTGGAGATATTAACTCATCCGTCAGGCAAAGTATGAGATGAAACGTTACTTTGAAGGAGCTACCGAAGAGGGAGAATCTGGGCATCAAAGTATTCAGTTGATAGTAAAATTTTGAAGAGAAGCTGACAGCACTTTCTTTATCCAATTTGCTTACAGTTTCCAAAGCCACAGTGCATTGATTTTGGTGGAACTTAGGAGCTGATGATGGTAGGAAGCATGACTGAATTTAACAACTAGGAAAAAGGAGTGTGCTCATGGAATATAACTATGTGCATTTATAACATAGGCTTAGCACCAGAGTACAGAGCACCGTGGAACTTGGCTATAAGATAGTCAGAACGTAATGTCAGGGAGTTAGGAAGGGAAAGAGGGAATTAGATTCCCTATGACACTAAGATGTCAAGCCAGAACAGAATTCCTGTCTGGTTTCTAGCAGGATAGGTATACAGAAAACAGGCATAGAGAAGTACCATAAAGGCAAGGTCAAAGCCTGTACTTCATTACTAAATAAAATGCATGACTGAGGAAAAGGAAAAAAATCTAAGAACTGTGAAGCCTAGAGCAGGATTGAACCTGAGATTTGTGACTGGAGGGCACATTTGTGACTGGAGGGTCTGAGAGCAAACCAGATTCTAAACTCAAACCTGGAGTCCAAAGGTAAACAGGAGAAGTCATGTCATGGGTGGGATAAGCAGCAATGGTGATTCAGAATGTGTGGGCTCACCCTGGATGCTACAGTGGCACACCCCTAAGCAGCCCACTTAACCCAACAGAGTGAGTCAGAAGATACCAACACATTCTCAGCTTGCAGTAAGAATCATGCATTTGAAGATTTTTGCAATGGTTTGGTTAAAACACTTAAGTTGTAAGTGTGCAGAGGAAAGGCCACAAAACTACATACATAGTGTTTCCTTACTTTTATTTTTAAATTAGGAGTATAAGATATAATTATACTAATTTAAATATTAATACCAAAGGAACATTTTGGAAGAAATAACTGAAGATGTTCTTTAAAATGCAAGGAACTTAATAATTAGAAGGGATCAGGTATGACTTTCATTTCTTTCCTTATTTTTTCTTTCATGTTTTGGGTGGTGCTTTTACGTATTCTACAAAAATGAACAGCTTGTCTCAAGCTAAGATTGGTCTAGGACTTGAGAATGGCTGATTCTCTAAGTAGGACAAATATTAGACCTTATGAAAAAAAGCCTGGGGACGATACAGTCTAAGGAAAGTGTGGGAAATGTGGAAAATGTGGTTTGCTCGATGGAAATGAACACACTCCTACGTGAATTTAACAAGAATGTAGCATGTGTCATCAGAGTATTTTCTTCCTAACAGACAACTATTTTGTCATTTTGTGAAAGGAAATGACATGTTCTCCTTCTCCCCCCCCCCCCACCACACCACCACCAACTGCTCTCTGAGAAAGAAAAATGTAAAGAAAAAGGAAAAGAAAAGGAGAGGAAAACTCCTAAACCCTTTGGCCATGTGTAACTGTATATTAGACTATGGAGTCCCGGGTTTGTTTGGAATGATGGATGGTTTGACAATATAGCACAATCAGACAAGACCAGCCATCAATCACTTTAAATCAATGATAGACCTTGGGTGTGTTTTGTGCCACTTTCATTCATTCTGGTGCCCAGAGAGTTGCACGAAGCAACCTCATGACCTCACATGAGCAAAGAAAATGGCTTTTAAAGTTGTTTCCAGGCTCTATTCATCACTCATTCCTGGGTGAGATGCCAGGAAATAACTTTCAAGTTTTTTCCTTAACTCATCTTTCTCACCTCAAAATCTGGTTGAAGGATACATACAGACAATAAAGGGTAAGAGAACCTGAGTGGACTATGATTTTGTTCATACTCTTGAAATTTAATCCTTGGCATTTTTTAATTTTTATTCATCAAACAATCTGCTCAAAATTCCATCCTATATTTTGGGAAGATGTGATCTAGCCATGATTTCTACCTGGGACGTTCCAGAACACTTAGAGGAGGTAAATCTGGTCATCAGTGCACATGGACATTATTATTAATATTCCTCAGTCAAGATCATCAAGAACTACCTCTGCTGGGTGCAGGTATGTTTCACTCTGACTCCCAAAGCCTTAGTTATTAATGTCCAATTGCCAACTCCAGAAGCCTTAGACTTCTTCATGAGTGATAGGGGCATCTCTCAGGTCAAGACTATCTACCACTGAAGGGAGTGAGGGGATTTAGTCTACTCCCCTGCCTCAGAAAGATCTGCAAGACCCTAAACACCTATCCTTTCTAAAACCCTTGTAAAACAACCTGACAAATCAAAGCACTAGCTCAGCTCTGCCACTTTTGTTCATCTCCCTCATGGGTCTTAAAACATGAATGTCCTTTAATTTGTCCTCACTTTCCCCCAGAGGTGAAAGGGGAAGTAATGGTATGTTAGCCCTTGAGCAACACAGAGCTCTGTCCCCCTAAATTTAGAGTAAGGCCAGGGGAAAAAAATGGGCAAAGCTAGCTTTTATCTCCTCTTGTTACATTCATGCTAGATACAAATGTTTGCTGGAATTAGGAAAATAGTTACATTTTCACTTTCTCCATTGTACCTGAGTCCACTGATCCTCTCTAGATTTCCCATCTACCAGGAAAATACCTTAGCATCTATCCTGTGATAATGTCCCACATAGGTATAACATACATCAAACTTTTCCATGATGTTGAACGATTCTATTTAAAACAGAAATATATTTGTCCATGTTTAGAATGATAGGGTTATTTTATATGCATTATTCAATTAAAAGCTCAGTGGAATTGAATACTCTGATCACCTCCAGTTACAAGGCAACCTGGTGCAATGCAACTCACTGGCCTAACAGCAAAATCCCTGGTCAGACGTTGGATCACACAGGAGATAAGCATGTTTGGTGAGGCACAAGCCTCTCGGTTGAACTACACATTCCCAGCAATTTCATGGAATGATTTGTACTTTGGGGACTCTATGTGGATTAATATCTATTTCTCTTACAATTACGTAAATTTTTTTTCTTTAGTTACATTGAAGAATAATAACAGTGTCTTCATTATTTTTGTTTCTGTTGTTAAAGGGACCAAAGCAAATATGAGTATTCTCAGTTAAAGTATGTATTCACATGTATGAGTGTATATGCATGTGTGTATATATATACCTATGGTTGTATATGAATTATTCATTTAAATATGATATCACCATATTCAAAAGCATTAACGTGAGTTGACGCTATTGGTAAAAGAAGGGCCAGTGTCAATCTCCTTTTCACTGCATTTATTCCTAAAGCAGGAAGCCACTTTTTCTGCCACTGGGTTAAAGTCAATCACGGATTTAATGAGCTTTGATTATCCAACTGGATGGGCAACTGTGTTCCTTTCTTGAAAGAAAAATATATGCAACTTAAAACTTTAAAAATATATATATCTTATGTTCAACTTTAAAATACATTTAGGAAAATCTGCACATGAAAATAGAGGAAGGCCTTATAATTGACAAAGGAAACAGGATCATATACTCCTGAATCTCTGTCCTTAGGGTGGAAGGAAACACATAACTTGTGCAACCTTCTCTAGTGGGAATCTTGTGGCAGACAAAAACATTGTTCTGGAAGTGAAAAACTAAGCAGTTTCACTCCTCCAGGCAGCCCATCCAAGAATACCAAAGTAGAGCTATATTTTTATTTTTCCTGTTAGAGTACAGATCCGTTGTTCAGCTACCAAATTACAGGTTGTGTCTGGTTCTCACATACTTGTTCTTTTCATGTACTGAACAGGAAGAGTAATAACAGGCTACTCTTTTTACTTGTGGGATTTAGGTACTCTTCATCATAGAATGGGTCATTTTTCTAAGAAAACCTGCCAGCTTAAAGACTAGAGGTGTATGCCATACATGTGGGGATGGAAAACCCATAAAAATGAGAGGTTTTTGGCTAGAGAGAGTGGGTTCTAGTTACTTGTTCCCAGATTTAAATGACATGTTTATGAGTCATACCCTTATTATCTAATCCTAACAGCATCATCCAAAGATCACTATCATTTAAATGACTACTTCAGAGAAAGGTCTCTGGGAAATTTTACCCGGGAGAAAATTATACACATCCATTCAGTTATAGAGAAGCCCTCTGCACACACTTTTTATGCATTTTTTTTAGACTCTCTATTGATAATCTATAAAAGATAGTTAAACAGAGTATAAAAATATTGTTCAAATGTGTAATATCTGAGATCTTGGACAGGAGAGTAGTTAACTGTAATATAATATATACTGAAGGAAACTACTGCACACATATATTACCAATTAGTGTTTGAACCAATCAGCATTCATACAAATATCATTCCCTTCATTATCTAACATGTGGCTCTATCTAGGTATCAGTGAAAAGTGAAAAAATGACTTGGTAGAAGATTTTGAAGAAATCCTGAATTCAGGGAATCAACTGACAACTGAGGGGATCGTAGGAGCATGTTAATGAGAGACGCCTTTTCAGTCTGACCTAACCCAAAGCAATATTGGGAACTGCACAGGCCAACATGGGAAAGAACCTTGGAATTTTGACTCATCAGAGAATTTCCAAAGAAGTCTTTTGGCAGACAGGACCTACATTGAGGACATCTGGGTTTCTTCAAGTGAAATTAATTTATTCATTGTTTCTTTAAAAAAAAGAAAAGAAATTGGCATTTCCTTGCCCTTGAGTCATTTATTTTGTCCAAAGATTTAAAAAAATGAAACATTATCATTTATATCATCCTTGATATTTGTGGAATAAGAAGCTATTATTATATTTTATTAGAAGAGGAAATAGAAGAACACAGGGTCCAATTTACATCTTCTAAGGGCAGTAGGGAAACTTGGCAGCCCTGAGTGTTCTCAGGACCCACAGCTACACCACAAGGAGCAGAGGACAGCCCTTGAAGAAGACTCTGGCTTTTCAATTCTTAATAGTCCTGACTTCCATCAAGATTGCTGATCCATATGAATCTCCTTATCAGGCTAATGCTTGGCTACCCTCTGATTCTCTCCCAAAGATATTTATTTATTTATTTTTTCCCATCTAGATAGAATAAGAATTTTCCAAATATTTGAGTTCTGCCACCTTTTTTCCAAGCAGTCAAGGCAAGTCAAGTCTCATTGTCAACACTTTGCTTAAAAGTAGCTTCAGCCAAACGTCCAGTTTTAACTCTCACATTTTCAGCTTTCCATAGCACCTGAGGACATAGACACAATTCAGTCATGTTTTTTCTCACTTTATAACAAATGGTCTTTTGTCTGGTTTCCCATAACATGTTCCTCATTTCCATCAAGACCTCATAAAAATGGTCTTTACCATCCATGTTTATCAACACTCTGATCACATCCACTGGGTACTGTCTCAGAAGATAGTCCCTATCTCTGAAGCTCTCTTCTTCTGAGCCCTTACCAGAATCACACTTAAGTTTATGGCAATAAAAGTGTTTTCTAGCATGTTTCTCCAAACTTTGCCCATTTCTACACATTGCTCAGTTTCAACAATGCTTTCACATTTTAGATCTTTGTTACGGCAACACCTCATCTCCTTGGTACAATTTTATTTTTTGTCTTTGTTTGGACTGCTATAACAAAATACCATCAACTATGGGGCTTATAAACAACACATATTTTATTTCTCAGAGTTCTGCAGGCTAGTAAGCACAAAATCAAGGCAATGACAAAATCAGGGACTGGTGAGAGCCTACCTTCTGACTTAGAGACAGCATCTTTTCACTGTGTTGTCACAATGGTGAAAGGCCTTACCTAGCTCTCTGGGGTCTCTTGCATAAATGCATTAGTTCCAATCATTGGGATTCAACTCTCAACATCTGTCAAAGATACTACTTCCTAATGCCATCACTTTGGGAAGCAGATTTCAATATATGAATTGGGGGTAGGGGCACCAAAATTCAGAGCACAGCACTAAGAATTCTTATTTTACAATCCCCATGCATGACTCTTCTCCATATGGTTAGTTTGCTTACCTAGCCAAAATGCCAAACTCTTTCCTGGACCTCTCACTTCCATGGCCAAAATAATTCCAGCATCTCTGGAGGTTGAGGCATGAGGATCCCAATAAATAAGATGCTCTTAGAAATAAAGATTTCAAATTAAGGCTGAGGCAGGAGGATTTCAAGTTCAAAGCCAGCTTCAGCAAGTTAGTGAGGCTAAAAATAAAAATAAAAAATAAAAAGGTCTGGGATATAGCTCCATAGTAAAAAAGATTTTATATTCTAATCTGGATAGACATAACTAAAATATGAAGCAAATCAGTGCCCAAACTAAGACTAAGATAGCTATTGCCAATGTCCTCAATTATTATTTGGTTCGGCCCTCTCATACTTCAGTGGCCCGGTTCTTCCATGAACACACCACACACACACTCCTACTCTAGGCTTTTGAGCTTGCAGTTTTCTTTATGTATAGCTTTCCCCTCATATCCTTGTGACTCATTTCTACCACATCTTTGTTCAAATATAACTTCCTTGCCGGGTGCGTTGGCGCACGACTGTGATCCCAGTGGCTCAGGAGGCTGAGACAGAAGGATCGCGAGTTCAAAGCCAGCCTCAGCAAGGGTGAGGTGCTAAGCAACTCAGTGAGATCTTGTCTCTAAATAAAATACAAAATAGGGCAGGGGATGTGGCTCAGTGGTCAAGTGACCCTAAGTTCAATCCCTGGTACCCTGCTCTTTTCACTTTTTTCTGCAGAGAAATTATTGCCTTCTAATCTCTCATTTCATTTACTTGTTCATCTTATTTATAATGTGTTCTTCTATTAGAGCTCCCTATGGATATTGATTGTCTGTTGTGTTCACTATTGTGAACGGTATCAAGCATATAGTAGGTGAATAGAAAATTTGTACCTTGAAAATAGTGCATGAATATTTGATTAAGAAAATTCTTGATGCCAGGTGTTTAATTGATCTGTCTTCTTCTGAGTGTGGTAAAGATCCAAATCATGTGTTTAATAAATGAATTAGTTATCTCTGCAGAAAAAAAAATATGTTCTATAGCCAAAAATTTCACCCTAACACTATATCTCCACCTAAAATTTATATATATTGTCACAACAAGAAAATGTGGATGACAGTGTGATTCAGAATATGAGCTGGAGAAGAAAAAGCCCTTATGACATAGACCTAACAACAGGGTATATCAGTAAAATTACCTTTACATATGGGATACTCATTTGATTGTTGTAGTGCTTTTCACCCAGTTACAAGTAAATGGATATATAAAGTATATTTTAAAGCCAAATAGGACCACAAATGTTTGTTTATGTTTTGTTAAATATGTTAGCAGCGATCCTCTTGCCAAAACAAGACATTTTATTTTACTAATATTATTAGTAAATATGTATTTTCCTGTTTTAAAAAATAACTGCTTCCTTGTTTTAAAAAATCCAAAAGAATGCTAGGAGTATATCTCAGTGGTCGAGTACCTACCTAACCTGTGCAAGGCCCTGGGTTCAATTCCCAAGCATCACAGAGAAAGAGGAAAAAAATCCAAAAGAAATATAGTTCTGTACAATTGGGTAAAGTTGGGTATTTTTTTTAAAAAATAAATATGGACACAGAGCACCCTTGTCATTAGCAATCAAGTAATCTTGATTTTAAGAAAAAAGCAATTAGCCTTTAAGAAAAGTATAAAGCTAATTAAAAATGACAACTTAGTCATCTAAGTAAATATAGCTCAGAATCAGTCCCTACTACATACAATGAACTGATAATGCAATAAACTATGGCTTAAATTGACCTCTTTCAATTATGTTTTTAAAAAGTCCTCACAGCTGCAGCGTCCTCACATGCTCCTTCCTGCCATGCTCGGCTGATTTATTCTCTGAAGTTGGCTAAAGTTTTATGTATGTAAGGCTACATCCATACAAATCTTTATTTAGAAACTCATTAGTGCTTAAATTAATGAATCTTCCATTATCCATGCTCTGAAACCTTGAGATTCAAAAAAACCTTGAAAATAAAACAAAGGCATTGGTAGGAAGAATATAAGATTGGGCTATCTGTATTATGTCCTATGAAGCATTAATTTAGCAACTAGATGGACTTAAAATCTATCATGAACCAGCATAATGGACAGAAATAAAAAGAGAGAGACTTTTAAAAACTCCTACTGCTGACTAACCTCCTGTAAAATTGGAAAAAAAAAATTCTGTTAAACCCTTAAATAGTCTTTAAAAGCCAGAAAAGAAAGAGACACTTGTGATTGAGTATCCATTTTGTTTTTGATCAGCTCCTATTTATTCATTCTTGGAGTCCTCATCCTTTTTCTCTTCCCCATATTTTTTGTACTTTGTTCTTGTGTGTTTAACAACAAACTTTTTTTTTTTTTTTTGTACTTGTCCTCACTGTCTTTATGATTCTCACGCGCTGTTTTGCACAAAAAGTCATTGTGTATGCAGTTGGACTGGCAGAGGCAGGGTGCGGTCTCAAAACCTGCTTGATTTCATGGAGATAAGGCTGCTCAGGGTCACCAAGCAAACCTAGATTTCTAATAAAAGTAAAGAGAGGGGGACAGAAACAGATTGGAATACATTTCTTTTTAGACTCAAAGTCCATGAGCCCTTGCCCCCTACCATGCTTGTGTTAAGTGTTAGGGCTGGCCGTTGGGCAGTTAAGGCCAACCACAGAACTGCGGAAATGTCAGGCAGTTCTGGATGACTGTATTTTGCTGAATGATGAAGTAGCAACTGCTGGAAATAATAATAGGCCTTAAAATAGCAAAAATTCCTGAATGACTATATCAGGGAGTGACCAATTTCTATCATGTGTTGATGTCAATTTAGAACATGGATATTCCCTGGAGAAAACAGAAATGAGATTCCAGACCTGCTGTATTTTTTTTTCTTCTATTTTTTAAAGTGATTTAAACTACATTCAAAAAGCCTTCAAGGCTCAGCAATAGAGAGCATACTGGAAATGTCAAAAGGCCAAATAACAGGAAATGCATTGTGTATAATCAGGTTGCTCTCCACATTTAATGTGGGAACATGAAAATCCTCAATAGCACAGCATTTCTGAGTGGATCTGAAATTATAGAATTCCACAAATAAAAAGATAAAGGATTTCTATAAAGAACAACACAAAATTACATAAATTTTCTGAAACAAAAACACATGCAGTTAGTAAAATATAACGTAAAATGAAAATGGCATTTTATTACAAAGGAAAGATCATGAATACCTATCCTGCCACCTATATCCACCTGTGGTCTCCCAAGGTGACACGTATGTACAGTACATGTGGCTAACCAAATTCTTCATTCCTCTGGTGCAATAAACAAAAGCCATGGACCAGAAGAAGACTTTCTTTCTGTAATCTATAGACAGACCTATGCAATCTAAGGTGCCTGAGAGCCCCATTTTCCTATAAGCTTGAGATTACAAATCCATGCTCATTATCTGGAACAGGTTTATCACTCATACATGTTTTGGTCTTCGATATATGTTTGAAAATATTGAATTATTTGCAAATGTTCAAACTTAGAAGATTTCTTATTCTAAAATCCCGATTGCTTTTTGTCCCCCAAGGAAGAAGAAAATGATCTCATTGTAATAATCAGCTGCTTATCTAGGAACATTTTTTTTTTCAGAAATGAAAACATGGTTGCCCTGTCCAGAGAACCAACACTTCCTTTCACTAACAGTCATCATTCCTCTTACATGAGGTCTACTTCCTGCATTTTTATCACCTTTCTGGCTTTGGAGTTGAGATATTTTACCTAAATTCTCCACCTGAGTCTTCAAAATTTCTACATCTAAAAACATCAATGGCAAGGAATAATGGGTTCAGATAAAAGTACTTCAAGGGAGAGAAAGGAAAGTAAAACTTTCTTACTTAATAAAAACAATGTGACTGTCTTGCCTCAGTCTTTTCAAGACAAATCCCAACCTAAAAACATGGAAAGAGAAAGTGATGGTAAAAAAAAAAAAAAAAAATCTCAAAAATGACTGAATCTTGTGTTGGGGGTGGGGTGGGAGGAGAATGAGAGAAAAATAATGAGCAAATGAGAGAGGAAGAAACGGAAAACAGAGAAGAGATCAGTCCATCAGCACATTAGCACCATGAATGTCTCTGGTTATCAACATAATACTTCCCCTTGGGAGTCAAGTGCAAGATCAGATAAAGTGATTCGAGTTCAAAACTTCACAGGAGACTTCAATCTATATTCTCATATTGACTGGAATGTTTCTGGGTAATTTATGTAACTTAAGTTTCCAGGCACCTCCCTACTTGTGGTAGCTTTCAAGACCTCATACCTATTTTTGTATTTACAATTTTGCATTATTTGCCTCAAGAAGGGTTCCCAAAATTATGTTTCATGTCTCACAAACTTACATGCATTTAAAGAGATGCCAAGTTTTTGTGAGTGAGAGTATGTAGGTGTGTATTTGGGGGGAGATGTCAAGTTTTGGTGAGTGAGAGTATGTATATGTGCATGGGGGGAGAGACTAAGCCAAGACATTATAGACAAGGAGAAAATCCAGGAGTTACTAATTCTATTTTATAAAAGATAAGATTTTAGTCTCAGAAATTGCTTGCTTTGTGGAACACCTTCTTACTCACTATAAAAGACCATAAGCTATTTTTAAATATTTATGAATAAATTTGCATACTGTAAAAACTCAAGTTATGTATAAAATCAGATGCACTGATACATATATATAGTTTCTACAACTTAACATTCTATGACATCTAAGACTTATGAGCTGTAATCTTACTTGAGGTTTCCCCTAGTATACAGAAATATTTGAAAGTGTAGTTTAAGCATAACTAAACCTCAGAGGATTGTCCCCATAAATAAACATTAAGAAAGACATCCTATAAATATCATACAAAGTCACAGGTATAGGAAGTTCTTTAAAATAGACACCTAGTCTTCTTCAGAAGACTTACACAAAATTATAAATGAAAATAGATTGAAAAACTTTTTTTAAAGATAATATGGTTTAATTTTTTTCCTTCATTATGATCAGAACTTTACATTTCTTATAGATCCAATGAATAAGCCTCTGATCCTCAAATAACATCCAAGGACACCCAGAGAACTGTGTCCTAAAGAGTTCTTTTTTGTTTTTTAATTTTATTTTAGTTGTAGATGGACACAATATCTTTATTTTATTTATTTATTTATTTTTAATGTGGTGCTAGGATCAAACCCAGTGCCTCATATGTGAAAGGCAAGCACTTCACCACTGAGCTACAACCCCAGCCCCTAAAGAGTTCTTAATATGTCTAGCTTCTCAGGATGTCTGTCTTTTTCATTCTGAAATCTATTGTTCTGTATTGAAATGAAGGAAATCACTTTATTCCAACATAGAAATGTAAGATCAGGCATAGAGCAACAAGCTGGCATATAAAGGGGATTCCATCTGTCATTAAGAAATTAAAATATAATTAAATAGTAATATATTGGAACTTGACAATATGCTTCCCCTTTGTTCCTGTTAAAGGTTTGTCAGATGGCTGACATGGATTAAAATCAAGGACATTCTGAAACTATCAATAATTAAGACCCTTGAACTGGATCCAAAAGAAGCAATCTTAAATCAAATGTCCACCATCATAGACATTCTTTTAATAAGACTCCTTTTGTAAAACACATTTTTTCTTTTTTGTTTTTCAATCATGTTTTGGCAAGTTTGTAAATATATTGACGTCACTGTCATATACGATACTGAATTAAATAAATATGAACCAAGAATATATTTCAATAAATGTGATTTTAATTTTTCTTGTCTGATAAATCAAACATATTTTAATGTTAAAATTAGGCCTACTTAAATCTGTGTAATTTCTACTGAGTTTAATGGCTAAAAGAATCCATTTTATAAGCTTTCCACCAAAAACAAACTTGCATTTTTGTAGCAATTGAGCAAAAACTTTCAGCACAAGCCAAATAGTTAATTTCTACCTAGGGTATTTGGTTTTGGTCACACACTTGTTGTAGCTGTTGGCCCCTTAAGTCTTTTTAATTGAAAATATACACGCAAGAAAATGGTAGAGATACTGAAGATCAATGAAAAATGTTTGGATTTTACCTGTGTTTTCTTTCTCCCAGAAATGTACTTAGATTAGTAGGTCATTACTCTATTTTCAATTGTTCTTTCATTTTATTTTGTGTCTGATTTTTGTAGAAAAAGGTCCTTTATTGATACCAATTTTTTTAATAATTAGAAAACTGTCAATTGTCATCATTTTAATTAATCTAATAGTATGAGAACCTCCAGATCTTTTAAAAGGGAATTTTTTTAAAATTCTAATATTGTTCTAAAGGGCAAAAACTCAGTCTTTAGATAAATCAGAAATTTGTCTTTGTCCAATTGTCATAGAGAAGCTGTTTCTTTTTCTGTCTTTTTTTTTTTTTTTTTTTTTTTGGTGAGGTAATGAAATATTTAAATAACTGATACTTGGCAGAAACACTAATTCCCACAGTATTTCTTGCCAAAATGAACGAAGAAAGGTCCAACTATCAAAGAGACACTCTATTTGTGAGATTATAAGCTTTATTTTCTACATGCCCTTCCCTATAAAACAAAATAAAATGGAACAACTTAAAGTAAAATTATGTAAAACAAAATAATTAAAGGAGTGGAAATCCAGAAAGCTCTTTGAGAAGAGATGTAACTGTCCTCAAATGAAGACAAAGTTCAAAAGTCACAAGGGGTAGAGCAAGAAGCAGTCTTACCCTGAAAGTGATTATACAAGGTAACCACATTATTTTTTTTTCAGTTTTAATATTTGTTCAACTTTTAAAAGGAACACAAAAGTTAGGACAACATGACCCATAACCTGCAATCATCAAAATAAAATTAAATGCCTTTAAAAAGTTTTCTACTAAAGTTATTGGGAGGAACAAGGTCAGAAATAATGTGTAAACTGGGCCTTGTTTTATGAAAGGAAATGCTCTTTTGAGAAGTGATTACAATCTATGCAGGTTTCATTTTTGTAACCATCAAATTGGCAAATGTGCATTTACTTTCTTACCCAAGATTTGCCTAACATAATTGAAGGAGAAACTCACTTCAGTAAGGCTCCTCCATTTAATTATTGCATCCAAAATTTATTAAAGAAAGAAAACAAAAACATTTGTGAGCCATGGGGACTGGTGGTAATTCAGGTACAGCAAACCAGGAGGATCTGCTGATTCCAGATGGAGTGGATATATTCCCATGGCACCTATTACTTGCCAAATGTTTCGTAAAGCAAACACATGACCTAAAAGATTTTGCAAGTGTGGGGTCTCAACGAAAAAAAAAAAAAAAAGGAAAAATAAAAAAAAAATACATACTTGCAAAAAAAAATTCTGTTCTTATTTAAAAGTCATTTCTTAATTCCTAACCATAAGTTGTTTTTAAAAACACACACACTTTTAATATTTTTCAGCTGTCATGCCCACTTTAGTGAGTCTACATGTGTGGGTACTCCATAAAATCTCAGTGGTGGTAGCAGATGTCCCCTTTGAAATATTTCATCTGCTGCTGGGGGTGGGGGAGTGTCACTTTGGTGCCATGAACACCATTCCTTCTTAAGGCTCCGATTTGGGACAGCCTCTCTAGAGCAAAAGCAGCATTTCTTGATGTCACTCAAACCAATGGTACAAAAAGCAGAGAAACATATGAGAATGTCAAGATGAAAAAAGGAATTTTAAATAATAACATATTTATGAGGCCCTTTACAACTCCAAAAGGACTGCTGTAAAAATATCAATAATTGTTATAATTGTTATAGAGGAATAAAAATGTATATCTGCTGTTTCAAAATTGTATATGTGTGGAAGTCCCACCCACTCGGTAAAGACTCACCCAGTTGCTGCAGTCCTAGATTATCTCTTCCTTACCGCCCTCTGGAAGTTTCACTCTGTACTTGCGTTTTAGTACTTAATCGCATAATGTCATCCTTTAATCCTTTAATTGGTTAGAGGTTTGGTGGTTTGGGAGGGTTTTTTTTTCCCCATTTTGAATTAATCTGTATTCTTCCTCCTGCAAGGTGATTGCTCTACTGAACAGAAAATACACAATACATATTTGGTTTGTTTTGTAAATATTAGTATGTATCTAGTATCAGCCAGGTTTTAAACAATTGTCACTGTCCCTTGCCCTCAAGAAGCATATATATTTCTGTTAGAGAAAGAGATGCTAAAGCAATAAGTGGAAATATGAGCACAGTTACAGCCTGTGCCGAGAGCTGTGAAGGGAGCTCATGAGATGCTGGAAGAGACCCTATCTGCATTTGATGTAGACAGGGAGTGGGAGGAGGCAATGTTTCCTGAGGGACGGATGCTTCATTTTAGGGCCAATGGAATGAGTAGAAATTATCTAGGGAAAAGGAAACAAAGACATCTGGGATAGAAGAATGTGCAGGCTAGTGTCAAGAACTAAAATAAGACCAGTGTGTAGGAGAGCAATCAAAATAAAATGGAGGAAGATTCTGGAAAACTTATAAGGATCCTGATCATGTAGATCCTCAAGGTTTGTGATTAGTATACATAAATTATAAGATTATTTAAGATTTTTAGCCAGCGAATGACATGATCAGATTTACAGTGTTGTTTTCTTTATACCAGGGATTGAACCCAAGGATGCTTTCCCAGTGAGCTACATCCTCAGTCCTTTTTACTTTTTTTGTTTTGAAACAGGATTTTACTAGGTTGCTAAGGCTGGCCTTGAACTTGCCATCTTCCTGGCTCAGCCTCTAGAGTCTCTGGTACTCTAGGAATATACCACCACACTAGTCCAATTTACCTTTGAAGAAGAGCATTCTGGCTGCAGTAATGGATTAGAGAGAACAAATACAAAGACAGGGAGACTGAAGAGAAAAATATATGTCATTAAATCAGGTGAGAAATAACACAACAACGAGCTACAGCAAATGAAGGAAAGGGCTGGACCTGTGTGAGGTACACTTGTAACATTAAATCATTAGGACTTGATGATGGATTTGACAAGAAGCTTGATGATGGATTTGACATGACATGACATGTAAACTTTGGTTTAAACAACTAAGTAGGTGGTAGTATCATTTAAAAAATGAGAAAATAAAAGGAAAAGTGGGACTAGACTGGGAAGGCAAGGAAATCAGTAGTTGGCTTTGGAGATTAAGTTTCAACTGTCCCTGAGGGTTTTGAAATAGAGGAGTCTGATAAGCATCTGGATAGAAGGTCTGAGCTCAAAAGAGAGATTTATATGGAAAAGGCAATTTGGAATCATCAACCTATACTGCAATTGGGAAATGACACTGGACGAGTGTCCTCAGGGAGAAAAGAGGCAGGACAAAGAGAAGAGGGTCCGGGACAGATCCAGGAAGAATTCCAAACAGGAAGAGAAGGAGACTAGAAAAACAAACCCAAAGAGATGGAGAGAAGGAAATTCAGGGTAGTGCAGAGTTCTCAAGGAAGAGAGTCTAGGAGCCTCACTAGATAGCCCTCATGAGAATCTGTTCAGTCACCCATCATGGCCTTCGATTCAAAGTGTCTTCCTCGGGTCATTGCAGTGGGAGGCTGTGCCTAAAATGTTTTTTTTTTCCGGTTGTTTTGTTTTGTTTTGTTTCTTCTGTCACCAATGCCTGCTTTAATATGTCTTTTTTTTTTTTTTTTCCTATTTAGCATCACATGCGCTCCTCTGGAAAATAATTTCATATCTCTGTGAAACTATGTGAGTAATGAGATATTTTTCATTTCTAAGACACAATTTGGGAGTCAGGCCATCTTAAAGACAGACTCTAAATTCGGTGACAAAGTATCCAGTCATGGTCAGAAAATAGGCAATATTTATTTTATTATTCCCCTAGCAATTATTCTTTGCAGATTTGTGCTCAATGAGGTGTGGTTTTATCTATCCATTCCTCATTCTATTTCATATCTCAAAAAAAATGATAATTTTGAAAGTTAACAACAATGTTGACAGACACATAAAAATTAAAAAGAATTGTATTGTATTGATAAAATTATTGATAATTTTATGAACTATTAAAATTTCCCTTTAAGAGCATGTTAATTATATTGCTGGCAGGCATAATTTGGTGTAGTTATTTTAGAAAACCATTTAACATATCTTTTTATTACTTTAATAATAAATTTACACCAAAATTACACACAATTGAATTTCTACAAACTTAACACATGCCAAAAATATTCACTCACATCAAGAAACCAAACAATATTCGTACTTCAGAAGTTTCCTTGGCATACTCTTTCTAAAGCCTAACATTCACTTACCCTCTGGGAGAGAGCAATTCTATTTTCTCTCTTTGTGTACATATACATATGAATACAGCTATTCAATGTACTTATATTATAGATACACTCATATACACACGTTTCCAACAAAAATTCTTGCATGTTGTTTCCAAAATAATTCTATATTGCTCAGAATAAAACAGCTTGTAAATAGCCTAAAATTGCAAACATTCTGTATAACCATCATCTGAAAATGATAAATTATGGTATAATTTATACAATGGGATATAATACAGCAGAGAAAACCAAGATGGATGAACTACCTCTAAGCAGAGCAATATGAAGAGATACTAGGACATAATGTTGATCTGAGAAGAGAAATTTTCAGAAGAGTATACTTGTATAGCACCTTTTATTGAAGTTGAAAATAAAAAATAAATGTTTAGGCATATGCATTTGTGTGACAAAACAAATGTCCAACAATAAACACAACATTACAGTGTTTTACTCTGAGGCAGGCAGAAAGGTTAGAGAAGAGGAGCCCCAGGGCAAGTCGTAATATATTTCTGACATGAGGACTGACCGTACTGATAGTTAAAATGGGGACTGCTAATACTTACATAAGGATAATACTAGTAAACTGGGACTGTTCCAGGTAAACCAGGATATAAGGGTAACTCTCTTGTTAGTAAGACTCCAGTCCTTAGGTTAACTGGTATATTCATGGGTGTTCCTTCTATAGTAAGTAGCTAATCAAATAAATTAATATAAAACAGGACCATTAACCACCAATGAGTTTAATCTGTCATGAATCAATTATTTATGATTGATCACTTTGGGATCTATTTGAGTCCAAATGTAAATTATTTTTGTTAGATTCAAAAATGTAAATTATTAGTGGTACACCTCTTAAAATTAATCCCTGAGAAGGATAGAACAGAGCAATTATTTCCTTAAACATATTCTAACTCAAACTAGGAAATTAAAGAGAAAGGATTTAGTAGAATCCAATCCCACTTGTTTTTCTCCCACAAGATTCTGAAAGTCGATGATCCCCATGTAGAAAATGTCATGAATCAAATGATTATTTAATTCACATACCTCACTGAGGTTGGCCTAATTATTTAGGAAATTCGGGCCATTTAGAGAACAAGTTGTAGCCTTCTATTAAGACAAAGTCATTGGATCCTGATTTAAAACCATCCTTCAATAGATATAGGGGTGGTGAGATTTGGTTGCATCTTCAGATTTATATGGAATGATATTCAAAATATTTCACCAATGACATCACAAAGAAAACCAATAATACAACAGACCCTATCCTTGCTATGGAGCAGGATGCTGGAGTCCTGGAGTCTCCTTGATTTTAGATCTTAGAATTCCACATGAGTTCCAAGGAGAAATCCTGGGCCTAGAGTGATAGGGAATCCTCTAAGCTAATAACTGACTAGCTGATGTGAATAAGTCAATATTTTTAAAATTGCTAAAACCAGTGGTGGATGAATGATTTGTCTGGACTAAAATGTAAATAATTTGGAATATATTTTCAAAGAAATTGCTTTGCTTTCACTAATGGGAGGGGGGGAGGTGTGTTAATTAAGGACTCCCCAATGATCTTAGAAGCCAAAACATTATTAGTTTCATGAAAATCTACATCTAGCAATGGCCATCACTGCAGTAATTATTCCGGATCCCACAGATTCTCAGCCTGAACCAGACAACATCAAGACCCATCACTACTGATCACCATGCCACAGTTGGTTAACTGGTACACTATTGGTTGCTGCTGTTTAGTTTGCACATGATTAAATGCTAAATTATATTTGATGCATTACATTAAGATTCTAACTTTTTGGGGAAATGCCAGCAAACTACCTAACATATTCCACTTACATTATGGTAGAATATGAAGCAACTTTGCCATTAGTTCTACCATCACAACACTTCCATAGCTTCCAACCACTTCTGTTCCACAAACACTGAAGGCATATGATACACGTTTGTTGTTGAAATAAATGAAGGCAAATCTGGATTTGAATTCTTGCTTTACCAATTTTCATCACACCATCTTTATTCCTCTCCATTTTAAAGAGGAATAAAGATGGTGTGATGAAAATCAGAAAAAATCACAAAAGCAGAAGGCTATTGTGGGGATTGCTAAGAGTGAAACAAATTCAAATGGGAGATTCTCAAAAACTGTTGCTCCTGTCCCTTTTCTTCTCTGCAGACTTTAAGAACATCATGTCCTGAGTCTACAGACTCAAAAGGATGGGCTTTTCACTGCTAAAACAGAACTCAGAACTGACCAGGTTTCCAAACCACAAGAAAGGTCTAATTAAGCCAGTGTCAATGTGTTCACTAATTCTACTTCAGTGTGACCTTCACACAAATGAAATGCTATCAAATGCTGTTAATTCCATGGAGATATTAAGTTGAGCATACAGGCCGTACCTCCATCTGATGGCTTTAAAAAAAGGAAAAGAAGCAAACCACATTGACTTTCCAAATAACGAAGAGGAAAATGGAAAACTGCTAGAGCAATATGAAAATTATAAAATTTCTAGGACAATGAAACAAATTTATGATAAATACTTTTTGGAACACAATAGGTTATATTTAAATGAGTGACTAATGTGGAATAAATATGAAAGCCCTTCTGTCTTAACACTTCAAGAAGAGATTGAATTTTTCAGAAATTGAAGAAAGTCAAAAGAACCAGAAAAAAAATAGAAATGAAATAATAACATTATGCTCACTAATGAATTCTCAATTTTTACTAATATCATCACTGAAGAATGTGTCCAATTTTACGTTCTGTATAAAATAAACATATTAATATTTGCTAAGTGTGTGAAAACCTTACCAATATTTGTTAACTTCTTTCTAAGAACCAACTTATGGGTGTTGTACATTTTATATTACAGAGTCTAATCATTGCTATTTTATTTAAGTACTGTCTTAAGTTATCCCCAGTTCACCCATCTGGTAAAGAAATTTTATATGTAAAATCAAGACTTTCCTTTCCAATTATATTTCACTCTCTTTCTGAACCCCAATTTTTATATCTGTAATTATGAACAATGAGATCCTGAGAAGTAAATCCATTTCCACTTCTAGCTATACTTCAAATTATGGAATATTGAGCCTCTGTGGAATGCTCAGCCTAAGAAAGATTTTCCCCAGAGTCTCACAGGATATATTTTACAACAGTTTAGGAGAGGAACCAATAGTTTTTTATGATCCTCAGGAGCTTTGGATGGGTAGGAGACCACCAAGAAATGGGCTAAGTTTTCAGTTCTGTGGGTGTTACTAGAAGGGATTTGCTAAACCTACAAATTTCCTCTCCAGGTTACTATAAGCCAAGGTGACATATATGTAATATATATGTGTGGGTGATGTAATTGTGACAAATTATTTCTGTCAGGATGAATTTAAAATATATTTTATCCTAAATTTTTCTAAGAATATCAATAAAATAATATTTTCCAATTTATGAGAGTTTACTTTTTTACTTTCTAAAGAGACTTTGAGGATAATACGGAATCAATTTTTAGACAAAAATGTTGCTTTTACATCTATAATTGTTTTACTTTAAGAATATCATTTTTTTAAAGGGCAAAATTCCTTAGGCACATGCTGCAAATGTCAGGAGTCTTTGGAAATAAAAAATAAATAGCATTGTAACAACAAAAATTGACTATTAATGGTGAGAATTGTGAGAAAAAAACAGATTAATAGTAATAATAATAGTTAAACTTTAAAAATTTTTAGTTTGTTCATGGCATGTGGTAAGAGGCAATTTTATTCATTAATTTAATCTTCACAAACATTTATAATAGAAGATCAAAATTAAAACTTGAATCCAGATACTTGAAAATCTATAGAATGACAGAGAATGAATGAGAAAATAAAAACCCTTTTAGTCTACTCTATTTTTTACAGAAAATTGTCTTTTGAGAAATGCCTCAGCCATGGACTCCATCCCTCAAGATAACTCTCAGAATTACAATTTGGCAATGTCCATTAGTGGACTTTAAAAAGCTACCATGAACTAGCAATTCTACCTCTATGAATTCTATTCCTTGGATCCTCCATTAATACATACTTTCATATCCAGTATTAAAAACCACAACAGTTACCCAATAGAGCCAGAGCAATAAGGTTTCAGACACTTTAGGAAAGACCATTTGTGTCACCAGTCACATAACTATCCCCAACCAAGTGAGTTCCTGGTCAAGGGCACAAGGAACATACAGGGAAAAATGAAACAAGCTCTCTTGTGATTAGAGAGACAGATGAGGGCTATCTCAGCTCTTCTCCTTATTATGTATATATTAACAAATGATTTCACTTTTTTCCTGTATTCATACTATTTATATGAATGTTGGTAATGCTTAAACTTGCATTTTAGTTCATAGCTCATCACACCCTGAGGAACCACATCTAAACAGTGTGATGTCACTTGAACCAATGTGACTTTGAGTAGATGATGTCACCTTCTATGCCCCTTTGCGGAGAGCTGTGAAGGCAACTTCAGTTGTATTCTGGGTTTTATTTTTACTAGGTAGAAGATCAAAGTTGTTGTATGGGCATAAATTTCAAATAGTGAAGCAGAATACATGCTTCTCAGAATATGGGACAGATTATGACACTTCCACATCTGTTCACAGATTTATTTCTCCTCCTACTCTGTTCTCAGGTGCTAACTTTTTCAAACATTACCCAGATTACTTTTGTCATCTACTCTCTAACTAGGTTGAGTAAGTGGGGAGCCCTGTTCAGTTTGGGGCCAATGGAAGAGAGAAATCAAGTTCTCCATCCCAACTTACCTGCTGCTTCAGGTAGAAGCTGTTTGGTGTCCTGAGCTTCCCATGCTTCCAAATTTAATCAGGGTTCTAACAGACCTTCCTACTATGAGTTCACCTCCTTTGATTGGCCGTGGTTCCTAGGTTTTGCTAAGATCCCTTTCCTCCTCTGCAAACCAGGCCAAGGAATGGTGACACTTTACTAATACATCGAAAGTGTCTGGGTAGACACATCATTCTCATTTGGAATTTCAGTTCATCTAATATCTGTGATATATTGTGTGTTTCTTAACATCAACTATCGGGCGCTGATCCTGTTTTCCTCCTTCAATATTTTTCAAAAATTTATTTATTATTTTTAGTTATACATTTCGACTGTTAATGAAGTTACCTCAGTAGTTCAGGTGAAAGAAGACAATGATTTAAAGAAAGGTGCTATGGAGCCAGCAGTGCAGATCAAGAGATCTGAAGAGAAAGAAATTGCTGATGTGTAATTGAAGGTATTGAGGAAATTAGTGAATTGAGAAGTTTGCCTGGTCTTCTACTTCAAGCAACTGCATAGGTAATGGCATCATTTATTGAAATGTGTTAGAAAGTATTTTGAATGTTTTCATCATGAAGAAATGAGAAATGTTTGAGGACATAGATAAGTTTAACCTGATTTAAGTAGTTCATAACGTATAAATGTATTAAAACTTACATGACATCTTATTAATATGTAAAGTTTTATGTTTTTAATATTATAAAAGAACTTAATTTAAATTTGTAAAAGAATTAAAAATTCCATGTTGGATGTGCTCATTGTAAGATATATGTAAGATAGCAAATGGGTTTTGTAGTGGACAGATGACTCATAGAACCTGGAGATGGGTGGAAACATCCATCCTCCTCTTTCCTCCTTTAGTTTCAAACTCTCTTCCATTCACAATTAACTTTTCAGTGGTGAGACAACAATTCCTTCTGTGATTATTGTCTCATGTAGTGAAAACTAGAATTTCTGGGAGTGTCTCCATTCAAAGTGTAGTCCAATAGAGTGAAATAATTTAATTGATTGTTTAAATTTGCTATAAAGAATTTTACCAGATTCTGAGATGGCAATAAAAGTGAGGATCTAACAAGGGAAATCTTGAAACTATATTCACAGGCTGGTTCTGATGCTGTAGGAGCTATGGGATGCCTAGTTACTCAATGCCAGTTGCCCTTCACACCATCTTGAGAAATTGCGCTCAGTCAACTTTCTCTTTTAGGATATAATTGGCTGGCTGACTTAGTTTCAGCTAAATTTCATCAGAGTAAAAATATGAGGAAAATAATTACCAACCTCAGAAAGAAATTTTAAAATATAAATAAAAAAATTAGAGGCAATTTGGTGCCAGACTAAGGGATATAAAAACGTCACTCCTTGTTTTTTCCTGTGAATTGAACTATAATCTCTTCCCAAATCTTTTCCCAAATAGTTACCAGCCATTCAGATATGAAAATATAATCAGGAGTCAGGAACTTTTTGTGTGGGGGGGAGGGTAAAACTGGGGGTTGAATTCAAGGGCACTTGACCACTAAGCCACATCCCCAGCCCTATTTTGTATTTTATTTAGAGACAGGGTCCAACCTGAGTTGGTCAGGGCCTTGCTAAATTGCTGAGGCTGGCTTTGAACTCGTGATCCTCCTGCCTTGGCCTACCAAGCCACTGAGATCACAGGCGTGCACTGCCACCCCAGGCAGGAGTCAGGAACTCGTAACAAGATGAGAAAACATGAAAATATCATTGATATATATCTGAAAAGGCAATCGGGTGTCAAATCATGTTTTCTAAATTTCACACATTTATAGTTAGCAACTATATTTTCTTGAAAATCTTGTGCAATTTATCTAATCCAATAATCCAAAATGTTTGTGGCCTGTGACAAAACACAGGAATCCATTTCTGCATTCCTATAACAAATCTTTTCTTTATACTTTTGTTATATACATGAAATTTCCAGTTGTGGTATGTGGGCTTGGAGAAAGTGAGTGAGCAAGTGATTACTGGTGACATCATTCCCATTGATGGCTGGCCATTTTGTGGGGAAGGGGAGTCAGAAGAAGTAGGGAGGCATGGGGTGGGGTGAGGATTGCCTCCTCATTAAGAAGTCTTATGAAACTGAAGATTTACACGTTTAAGACATCAGAGAAAGAATATGATACACTCATGAAAAAGAGTCAACTTCCCTAGTCCAGTTGTTCTCTGCCTTGTCAGCAGAAAAATTATTAATGCTGTCTTTGCACATAAAAGGGAAAAGATAAAATGCAGGAATTTGCTGGTTTACTACAAAGACCATTCTCTTGGTTGGGGAAAATTGATGGAAATAACCTGAGCTGAGAAAAGCTCCCTATGAGGCATACATATTATGGGAAACTGTTAAAGACAAAGTCTGGTCAGTGACCTTCTCCATGTAGTTTAATCAAGCTGCAAGCACCACACCAAAAAAAGACAACTGCTTAAAGAAGGGAGTGCTCCACGAGCCAAGACATTTTACCTTTCTTCTATTACATGAGTAGAGTATAAGACACGAGTGTGCAGTAAATCCCTAGTTCATGCATTCAGAGGCTACACAATAATGATACACTATAAATCACAGAAAAAAAATAAAATGTCACCTTTATTTCAGGACAGTCAATAGCTAGAAATTGGGCTCACCCATAGCACAGATGTCTAGTAGATATAAAAACAAATGCTTGGCAGTTGTTTAAAAACGGGAAGTATAAGGATCTGACCTGAAATATATTAGAAAATAGAGGCAGTTTCTTCATTGTGTCAGGTTTCCAGTTTTGCATTTCACTATTTCGTTTTGAAATCCCACATTCTGTTTTAGGAGGTAGAACTGCAATTTTTGAAACTGGAAAACTAAAAATCTTTCATGCACTTCTAAAATAACCATGTAAATGTTTGTGGATCATATACACACACAAGAGTTCCTATGTAAATTTGTTTTTCTTTGAAAAGGTTAAGGGTAATTGAATGCTGAGAATTGAAGTCATGAGTTCGTAAACAAATGGGAGGCTCCAGCAAGGACTCAAGGGAGCTGGAACTAGGATTTCCATGTGCCAACTATTAGCTAATTGTGAAGATGACACTGACGGGCTGGACTTATAATCCACATCTCCCTGAATGCCTGAAAAGAGCCTTTAAAAGAAGAAAATGCTCAGTTGCTGCAACTTTGATGGAGTTCTCTGAAATCCAGGAATGGGCAGTTGGACATGGAGAGCCCTCAAGTAACTGTCAGCACTAAGAGTCAAAGAAGCTTCTGATATGCCTGAGGGAGAGCTAGGAAACAGATGAGGTGTTTTATGTACAATAGAGACAATGAGCTACAATTTATTTACTACCTTGTTTTCCAATTTAATAGATGTCTGGAGAAATTAGAAATTTATATAGAAATTAATTACACTTTTTAAAAATCTTTTTTTTTCTTCTTTCATTATCTCTCTTTTTCCCTTTCCTCCCTCCCAATACTTTTTCTTTTTCTCTGGTGGTGTTGGTAGGGGGGTGATATGTCCAAAAATCAAGCAAGTTGATTTAAACAATTGAAGCTTTTTTTTTTTTTTTTCAAATTAAATGTTGATTTAAACAATTGAAATCTGGTCTTAACTTCCCAGAGGCTGAAATGTTAGCTCAGTTTCCTGCGATTCTCTGTGTCCTGGGTTTCACAGGGACGTGGATCTCAAGAATTAAAATACGATGAGAAAGTCTGTCCTACTAAGATTTTTCTCACCCCAGCAGGAAAGTACCATACCAGAAATTTCACAAGAAAGTCTGTTCTCATGAGACTTGCAGCCAGGCTCTTAACCATTTTGATAAGTTCAGAAGAGCTTCAATCAAAGGGCTTTCAAATTCCCATCCCAAGTGACCCCATAGATCCCTTTGAGAGCCACCCAATACCGCTTCATAGTTCCCATAAACACTTGGACCTTTCCCTGCGAAAGCTGACAAGTTTTCCCGAAAGTCCTTACATACCACACTCAGCCTCATCTTGCCAAATGTGCTATCTCAGTGGAAACTGCTGGAACTTTCCAGACAATTTTGTGCAACAAGCAAAAAGTACCTCAGTCACCAATGTCCCCACACAGTTTTCTAAGACTGCCAGCACCTACGTATTTCATATGCTATGTTTAAATTCTCTTACCTTTTTTTTTCCTGCCTCCATAAGTATTGCTCTGATAATACTTTGTGAAAAATGTCTTGTAACTATAGTAATTATTGATGTCAACACCCTTGTTAATATTCTGGAACAGCAAACATTTCACATCAAATCTCCATGTAAAAAAGGGACCGTTCACCTCTCCTTTGTAAATTAGCTATATGATTTATCTGTGGGAAACATTTCAAAAATATAGATTCAGAAAGACATCTACCACATGATGGCTTTTCCATATGGCATCTCATAATTATTTTGCTGTGTGTGAACATGATGAAAACAGTTTCATAATTCTCCAAGGGTCAGAGTAAATTATTTCAATTAGACATATTTCAGAGCAAACATTACCTTAGGGTTTATTAATAATATTACCTGAGAAGGAACAGCTGCCTTTTATGCATAAAAAGCTGTCAACTTCTTACTGCTTCTTACTATAGAAACCCATTTGTGACTTTAAAAAAAAAAATGGAAGATTTTCTCATGCTTTACCTAAACACAGAACTTGGCAGCAGGGACCTGGTTGTAATCCTCAGCATGGGAGCTAGTGGGTGGATTTTTTTTTCTCTATAAACTCTTGTATAAACCACACCAGTCTCCTGGTATTTATTCTGGGTAATACTGGAAATTGTACACAGATCCAACAGGCCATGTAAAGGAGTTTTGTAACTTCCTGAAGTCCTTTCATGAAAAAATCCTCATTCTGAATACAATTCCAGAAAGACTGGACATTATAGAAATTTGAAAGGAAAGGTTTATTCGGATGCCTTTTCCTCCTCTTCTTTGGAACCTTGCAAATATGAAATAGGTCAATTGAGGTAACATAATAGCAGCAATTACTATGACATGAATTGACCTATATTGAAAATATGATGCCTATTGAAATGACTTCCGAGATAAGCACTATAGATAGATAAATTCATAATAATTAAGGAACAAAGTTTTTCTCTATAGGGAGTTTGCCACTTTATAAGAGTTGTTGGAGCTATATATTACTATAGTTTATTATTTAAGTTTGACTTTATTAATTCAACTAGTCTCTGATCAGACATATTAAAAGATCTTAAGGCATAAGAGTCTATGAGTATGTGAAAGAGATAAAATATATTCCCTGTGTCCAGAAACATCAACTTATCACAAGTTTTTCTTGCCTCCTGCTCCAGACAGAACATTATATTAATGAAAATGATAATGAGATATTAATATTTTGATAAGGTCTCCTTACCAACTTGTCCTGCTTTTGGCAAGGTATTTCCAAGGCAAATGTACACTTCTCTTGGTGGTACTGGCAAAATATTTATTTATTTTTTTTGGCATTTGATGCTGGTTGGATAAAAGGTCGTAAATTTAGTCAACATCAATATGGAATATTACTTTCTTATCAGTAAAACCCAGTACAGCTTCAAATTCCCAGTAGAACCTAACTGGGGCCGTAACTGTAACCTTATGAGCATTTAAACAGTTTGAGATTTAAAAGAAAACTAAAATGGAAACACAGTATTTCATGTATCGGCAACCAATATTCCTTTTCACAAACATACCTGAAGCCAGAGTTAAAGCACTTCACCAAAAGCTGCAAGAATATGCAGAAGGAAAAGAAGATTCTAGAAAATTGGCTACATTTGTCTATTTTCTCAGAGCTATAACACAGCTGAAGGTAAAGCACCATACATTAGGGAATAGGAATGAGAATTACAAGTAGAAATATCATTTGTATTATTCCTTTCCACTTTTTTTATCTTATCTGATACAATAAATAATAAAAATTATACATTTTAATGGATTAGCATTTAATGTTTTGATACATGTATGCATTGTGGAATATTTAAAACTAGTGAAATTTATTCATGTACTCATTTCTTCATGGTAAAAATTTCAAAATCATTTCTTATAACTTTGAAATGTACAGTATATTTAAGTGTGTATATTCACCCTACTGTGCAAGTAACACACCAAAATTTCTGGCTCTTATCTAATTGCACTTTACAGATATGGATAAACCTTTCCCTACCCACCAGCACACACATAAGCTGTCTCTGGTCTCAGTAACCACCATTTTACTTTCAATTTCTGTGAAATTCACTTTTTTAGCTTCCACATTTAAGTGAGATCATTTGATTCTTCTGTGTGTCTGGACAATTTCACTTACATATATCTCTAACTCCATCCAAGTTTCCACTAGTGACAGGATTTCATTCTTTTTTATGACTTGATAGTATTCCATTATATATATATAAATAGATTATTATATATAAAATACATTATTATACATATCATACATAATATATATTATACATTTATACATATATATTCCATTATATATACATTATACACACACACACACATATATATATATATATATATATATATATATATATATATATATTCCACATTTTTCTAATGAATTCACCAATTGATGAAAAACATACTAATAAAAATGAGGGCCATTGTGGAATTTTAAATAATACCTATGTTAGTTTTTCATATTTCTTATGAAAGGGCAGAATGTGTCTTTTAGTTTGTTGTCACCCATTCTAGAATTTAAAAAAATTCTTCTGTCATAAGCTTTGTTTCTTTGTTGTCTTCCAATCTTATGCTTTCCGGTTCTCATTTATTTCTCATTGGGCATTCTAACATGCCAAATTGTTATTTGGTACTTGTTTTGATCCCAACTGGGTGGGGAAGATCTAAGAAACATAATTGTGTAAGAGGAGATCTTGAAGCCTCATGGTGCCACAAATGAAGTCATGATCCTCATTTGTTTTTACTACTGCAAAACCATCTAAGTACTCTTCATACTAGCCATTTAGACATTTTTCCCACACACAATGGCAGTAATCTTTGGAAGAGGCAAATCAGATTATATCATATGTCCACAGTTTTCCAATAACTTTCCACTATACCTAAAATAAAACTCAAAATTTCTAGCATGGTTTCTAAGTCCATGCAAAGTCCAGTCTCTGGTGACCACTCTCTCTTAATTGCCATCTTTCTTTAGCTCACTGCTGCATTCAACACTCACCTTGACATTGCTATTTACCCCAAAGTCCTTTGTGTCTCAGGACTTCTACACTCTGCTTGGAATACTTAGGTTCCAGATATTTGCAGGATCCACTGTCTGTCTTTAGTCATATATTTGTTCTAAATTAATTTTCCAGAGTTACACTTTTACATTACTACCTAGGGTCACCTGTGATGTCACTATTTATGATGGTTAATTTGATGTGTCAACTTGACTGGACTCAGGAATGTCCTAGGAGCTGGTAAAATATTATTTCTCAGTATGTCTGTGAAGGTGTTTCCTGAAGAGATTAACAGCATTTCTGTCACCAATGGATGTGGGCATGATCCAATCTATGCAGGGCTCAAATAGAATGAAAATGTAGAGGAAGGGCAAATTTGCTGTCTTTACTCAAACTGGTATATCCATTTTTTCCTGCCTTCAGACATCAAGTTTCCCAATTCTTGGACCTTGAGAATTAGGCCAAGACTTAACATCATTAGCCACCACAGTTATCAAGATTGGGACTTCCACCAGCTCCCTGATTCTTAGATCTTTCGGCTTGAACAGGAATTATACCACTGGCTTTCCTGGACCTCCATATTTCAGGAAGCAAATTGGAGGATTTTCCAATCTCTATAATCTTAATTTTCTGAGCCAATACTTCATAACAAATCTCTTTCTGTGTATCTATATCTATTTCCAGATCCACATTCATATCTGTATCTGACTCTGTGTGTATTCCTTTGGTTCTGTTTTTCTAGAAAACTGTAATACAGTATCCTTTAACTTCATTTTTTATTGTTAAATGTGCTTGATGTGTTATTCCTGGCTACATTTATTTTCTTACGTGATTACTTAGATAATAATTGGTGTTCCCTCCATCACAAATAGAAGCCTTCATGAGTTCAGAGACTGTATATTTTCTTACCACTTTATCCCCGGCACATAGAACATTCCCTAGCACATAATTGATATTAAATAATGATTGATGATGTAAATGAATATATTTCACTCTATTTTAAGACTTGAATACATAAGATAAGCAGCAGAATGTGTCAATGGTTTAATTTTCCTTTTTCCATGTTAAAGGAAGCAAATGTATATTAATATATGGTTGGCTAGCTGGGCATGGTGACTTAATGTCTGTAATCCCAGCAGCTTTGGAGGCTGAGGCAGGAAGATTGCTAATTCAAAGCCAGCCTCAGCAACAGCAAGGTGCTAAGCAAATCACTGAGATACTGTCTCTAATAAAATACAAAATAGAGCTGGGGATGTGGCCCAGTGGTAGAGTGTTCTGGAGTACAATCCGATACCCCCCACCAAAAAAAAGCAGTTGGTTAAAAACTGGCTAATTAGCCTGGAGATAACAACCTGTATTGTCCAACTTTCTTGGCTCATAACTACCCCCATACCAGGTAATGCATTGACTATCTTTTTGTTTATATGCTGATGGCTTAGTAAAAATATCTTCTCCACTTTGTTTCATGTTTAGTCCAAGATCATAAAGTTTCAGGTTCTGCTTTGTGCTGTTGAAAGTCAGACTGTATTTTAGTCCACTCTCTGTTGGTGTAACTGAATGAGAAGTTTATAAGGAAAAGAAGTTGACCAGATGCATATTTTGAAACTGGGGGGTTTAAGATCAGGTAGATGCATCTGGGCAGGTCCATCTGATTGGTAGGGACACTCTGTCAAGTAAAGAGCATGTTCTAGCTCAGTTGTCTTCTCCTCCTATAAAGCCACAGTCTAATTTGATTAGGACTCCACCCCATGGCCTCATTTTACCTTAATTAGCTCTCAAAAGGTAATCTCTCAGATCCCTTCCAGTTATGTAATTGTACTGAAGATGAAGCGGGGGAAATGGGGGCTTAGTAGTGAATGATTTCAATTCCTTAATATCTTCCTCCTCTTTATTTTATTAGACATTTTACATTTAATTTTAAAACACAACTGACATCACGGATTGCCTGCATTTTTACTCGCCAATTCAATGACAATTTTCAACATTTGGCATTCTCACTAAATGCCCCTGACAAGTCTTAGGGTGAAGAGAATGAGTACCTAATCAAGATTAGCAAATCGCAGCCAGGATACCTAATATGCCATTTACTCCCCAACATGAGCAGTTTCTCTCCTTTTGGTACTTTCACTGTTATACTTACAAAAGAAAGTTGATGCATAGAACACTTAGCACCTTCTTATTATGGTCCTATTCTGGGTTGGTTTCCCTGAAAGAGAACACTAAGGGTGAGTTTGGCAAGTAGGATGTGTCAGAAGAGGAGGTGATATTTGGATGGATGAGGAAGTTGAACAGCCATGGAGCCCAAATAAAACCTTGGCCAAAAGCTCAGGAGGAGAGCTCTGGAATATGTAGAGTCCTTCAGAGTTGTTCTACCTGGGGGCAAAACTGCAAGATATTTACATTTGCCCTAATCAGCCATGGGGGGTAAGGGGGAAGAAGAGCTTATGAAAGGTGTAGTTCACATAAACTCTGGCAAACCTTAAAGGAGCTGACCAATGAAAACTGTCTTCTAGCAGTTGGGGCAATAAGTCTTATCATTTAGGGGCATATGAGTAACGTATTTCCATTTCTCCCAGTCATAGAACCCTATAGGAAATCCTCTTAGTTTTTTTTATATTAACACAGAAGAATAAGATATGTTCTGTATGGGCACTTTCCCAAAGACCACCAACGTCATACTGTATGTGTGTGTGTTACTATGCATTCTAGTTTCAACCTCTAATGGGTAATGGTAATAAACATTTATGATCTACATTGAAGTATGCAAGCATCTGCAAGTGCCTATGGGCTTGTGTGCATACGAGAGCTGGAAGTATGTCAAAGGTCATTTACAGCCTAATATCTATAGCAGAAAAAAGCAATTACCAAATTCATAAATTGTGCTTTGTCCTGTGGACGGCTCCTTCAGACTTATCAAAAGCATTGGCTTTAGCCATCTGTGTATTTAATTGTCTGTGTTTGAATTTTAGAAGCTTCAGATTTTACACCATTATAAAGGTTTCATCAACATATTCACATATGTAGCCCTAATAAAAGCAGAGATTTATTTTAATATTACGTAAGACCTGAATTTTCTAAATATGCTTGACAGTCACTATCATTTGGCCTGAAACTGTTAATCATAGATCGTCCCTCTTTCCTTTCCCCACTTAGGTACTTTTAAAACCATGTTGTTGTTTTTTTGTTTTTTTTTTTTTGTTTTTTTTCTCTCCTTGTTATTGTTTTTAAACAGTCCTCCACTTGGCTTAGCCACCCCTGCCCCCACCCTTTTTCTGCTGTGTCACCTTTTAATACAGGTTTTCATCACCTCTGCAAAAGGGATTTTTTTTTCCTCCCCAGTGAAAAAGATGGATTGGTAAGCAGCCCCACAGCCTATAAACTGTTTCCTTTTAATTCGGGGCCTAACAGTTTGGCTTGGCTCATGTTCAGGTAGTACTGTAATTTGTGGGAACCCCTTCTAAAGGGCCTCTTGCTTGTGTATTTATGCCTGAGCACTTGGGTGAGCCTTGAAACCGCCTCTCTAAAGAGTGATGGGATGTTTGCTCACCTCCAGCACACATTGTAATGAAGCATGCCCTGTGCTTTTAAAATCCAGAGGTTCTGACCTCACCAGGTGAGGCTTTCCCTGGAAATGGCCCCCTGAGGCAGTTCCCAATTGCACAGTTTATGTGTAGGACACCAATAACTGTTCCGTCTTAAGGGCTTTCTTTCTCTTAACATTGTCAGCTGCTTTCATGTTACAACATAAAGTTCCACATAGGAAGTATTAGGAGATTTCTAAAACTCCTAAAGCTAAACCTGGTAAAGCTTCTCTTTAGCATTCCAAATAGTCCCCAGGGTCTGTGCATAAATGACAAAGCTGCAATAGCATGCTCACTTTAAGGAGGGTGATATAATATGCAAAAGAACAAAGAAATCTTTTCATCATTAGTGTCATTGCCTAGAACAAGAAATGACACCATGTGAGCTTTGATCTTTGTTTTCTTCCCTTCCCCCCACTGAGTAATTCAATTATGTATCCCTCCTTTACATAATGCAAGTACCACTCCTCCCCAACTTGGCCTTAATTACAGACTATTCAGGCATCCTAGATGTCCTGAGATAGAGCCTGTGTGCTTTGGCATTTATTACTCAAACCTCTACCAGGTACTACATGTTCAAGATGATTTGCTTTTTAAGGCCCCCAAATATCAGACTATATACATAATAGCTCACTCAGTAATCAGTAGATTATGAAGTGGTTGAAATGTAGATGAAAATTAATGGATAGCTTGAGACAAAGAGGCTACTTAGATTCTTTTGAATAGATGATGTAGTAACTTACAGCTAACCTACTGTCTGCCACTTCCTTTCAGATTCTCAACTATGTAACTGCGATTTTTATGCGAACATTTCAAGCTATATTTATATTATAGGCCTTATCAGATACCATTTCAACTCATTTTAGTCCAGGATTGAAGCTTTAAAGGGAAAATGGAAACTTTCTTAGCCTTTATACTCTCCTCTCCAACAAACACTTGGCTAGCATGTATTATTCTGCTCATTTCAGAAAAAGAAAATTGTAGGTAATTGTGAATAGATCAGGCTTGGGAAAGGAGATAGCTGGACATCATGATGGATTTTTCCTCATGTTTTTGTGCTAAGCCTCGTATGAGCAAACTAAGTTCCAGAGAGGCCTGTCTTCTAGAAGCTTTCTTGACTACAAAAAGAAGATATGAACAACTGTAAAAATCAATTTAAAAAACCAGCAAATATTTGTGTAAATACTTAGATGTCATAAAACAATAGCTGTGCAAACCAGTATCTTTAAGGTATTATGTAAAAATGATTTTGATTACAATAACAAACTATGAGTTTAGGCTGGGATTGTGTTTCAGACAAAGTCTTATCTGAGAAAAAGACCAGGGAGGTGCTGGTAAAGATGCCTCCTCCTTCTAGCATAGAGAGTTAGCTTCATATTACAGTTTTTTATAGGAATTTTGAAATTATTTTTATGTCCTTGGTTCAAAATATTTCCACATTGAAATTACTTCCTACAGTGTCAAATGCATTTTCCTTAACTAAGGTGACTATCAGGTATTAAAATTCAATCCCACAAGAAATTTGTGAATTGTTAAGCCTATTTCTTAACTAGTCAAGAGGAAAGCCTTCCTACTCACAACTTTTCATGATAATGTTGCACATTATCATCCGAATATCAGGAGAAAATTCTTTAGGTAAAGATGTTCCCTCCCATGTGAGTCAGCTTTCCATTGCTGTAACAAAATAACTGAGATTAAACAACTTAAAAGGAGAAAAGATTTGTTTTGACTCTTTTGGTTTCACGCCATGGTCACTTGGTCTGCTGGAATTGGGGCCTATCATGATGACAGGGGCAATGTAGCAGAGGAAATCTGCTCTCCTCCTGGGAGCCAGGAAGCAAAAAGACAGAGACAGCAAGGAAGAAGAGAGGAAATAGCAGAACACAAATTAAACCCTTTAGGGGTACACCACAATGGCCTACTTCCTCCCACTGAGCCCCACCCACCTTCTGAAGTTTCCACTGCCACCCAGCAGCATGGTCATCTGGGGACCAAGACTTCCATGTGTGAGCTTTTGGGGGGACATTTAAGATCCAAACTGTACTACCTCCAGAAAAGAAAGCAAAGTTACCTCACTCTTAATATATGATGAATAGTTTTAATCTTGCCAGTCTCTTCAGATAATGTTTATTTTTATTTAAAAAAGTTGTCTGTAAGTTCAACTGTAGACAAGAAAATATCCATTTAGAATAGAAATATATTTGGAGGGAAAAGTAATCTAATAACCAAAGTCCATTTATACAACAAAAGATCCTTATATGTTAATAAATAATATCACAGAATATAATGGTAAAAAATAAATAGAGGGCTGTGGATGTGGCTCAAGCGGTAGCGCGCTCACCTGGCATGCATGGGGCGCTGGGTTTGATCCTCAGCACCACATAAAAATAAAATAAAGATGTTGTGTCCACTGAAAACTAAAAAATAAATATTAAAAAAAAATTCTCTCTCTCTCTCTCTCTCTCTCTCTCTCTCTCTCTCTTTTAAAAAATAAATAGAAACAGAACCTCCATAGAGAAGTATATATTAGTCACTGCCTTTAATGTCTCTGGTTGATAAAGGAGAAAATATAAACCATTGGAAAAAGTAACAGGAGTGAATAAATAAATATATTTTAACTATAAATTTCTACAAATATAGATTTATTATATTCATGGAATGTAAAAAAATTGTCATGGACACTTTTAAAAAACTATTTCAATGTACTCTTAGAAATTATGCAGGGCACATTGACCACCAAGCAATAATATCAGAAATAATAATAAAAGATTAAAGAAATAAACAAAATAAGCAAAATTGTAATTATTAGGAAATGTATAATAAATTTTCTAAATAACTTCGTTGTGAGCAAAAGAAATAAAAATTAACAGTTACAGATAATTTAGGAAATAAAGAAAATTAGTACATTAAATTTTAATCTTATGATATGCAGTCACAGTGGTATCCAGAGACAAAAATCTCAGCTTTTGAAATTTTTATAATTACACAGGAAAAAAATGAGAACAGAAATTAGAAAAATAGAATACACAAGAGAAATGTGAGAAAGATTATATTGAAGATGAAAGCAAAAATTAATTTATCATAAAAGAGAAAAATAACAGCAATATTAAATAAATGCAAGAAGTATAAAAGAACATAAAATTTTTCTGCAAATGAAGTCAAGAATGGAATGATCATGATGGTAATTATAATGATCAGTAGCTATAATTTACTATGTGTTTTCTCTATAGCAAATACTGTCTTTAAACTTCACGTATTATTTCAGTTAATCCAAACAACTAAATTCTGAGGTATTGTGGTGTTGATTTCTTTCTTTCTCTCTCTCTTTCTTTTCTTTCTTTCTTTCTTTTTTTCTTTCTTTTTTTTTTTTTTTTTGATAAATGTGGTCACTTAACAGAAAGCTTCTTATACCTCAAATATGGATTTTTTTTTTTTAAGGCAGTAATCTATTCCATTACTCTAGAACATGTGCTCCTACCAAATCTACTATTTCATGTTTTTTAAATGAAATGATTGTAAAAAATTAAAATGTAGTAGAGTGATTGCCTAGCATGAATGAGTTTCTTGATTTTATCCTCAGTACCACAAAATAAAATACACAATTCTTTATTAGTTTGCTAAATTGTGAACGAACTATGTAATTTTCTGATAAAATGTACATTTCTCATTTATACCAAGTTTAAATAGGCAATACATATATGGAAATGATCATAGAATAAATTGAGAATGTGAAAAAAAATTTCAAACATTACTGTAGGCCAACATCATATTTTAATTGATGAATTTTTAAATTCCCAAAGAACAAAACTGCTAACTCTGTATTATTTATTTTAGAACCTAAATAAGAGGAAAAGATAGTACTTTTAGTTTTAAAAATTAAATACTTATTATCAAAACCTGATAAAGGATAAAAAGAAAATAAGGAAATTAAAATTTTATCTGAGTTGTATAGATGTGAAAACACTTAGTAGAAGCACTAACAATCAAATTCACTATTGTGAAGACATTTGATTGGACAAAATGAAATCCCATTACTCATTAGCCATGATATAGAATAGCTTTTAAACTATCCCATCAGTTTCAATTTATTGTCAAATTATTAGTGATAGTCCCATTAAATTCAGCAACAAGAGAAAAATTTCTACCATCATTATTATTATGTAATAACATTAGGATGACCCTGGCTAATTAAACAGCCATTGAAATCATTTATGAGAAACAAAGAGAAAACTTTTGGAAAGGGGGAGACAATGTTATCTCTTCCTCTAGATCACACTGGAAATCAAACATACAACATGAAGACTCTTAAAATTATGGAGTGCTGGTAAGATGATGTAACGTAACAGAAAAATGAAGTTTTTAGCTTCTTAAATATTGGAAATAACTAATTCATTGCTACAAAGTTCTATTTGCATCTAAGTATGCCTAAGAGCAGGAAAGGATGTCTAGATCCCTGGAATTGGATACTTCTTTGGCTCACAGCAGACAGCTTAAAATTTTCTTGTCATCTTTTATTAAAAATATCTACCAAGCAGTGCCTATTAGGCACCAGGATCTGTCAAGATATAGAGCAAATAGCATTGAAAAAGAGCCACAAAATCCCATTCTTATAGAGCTTATTATTTTTAGGGTAAGTGAAGTAGAGGATGATTATAATAAAAAGTAAGTATACAGGAAATATAAGAGAATGCGAAGTGCTCTAATAAATAAAATTGGCTAATAGGCTGGGGTCTCTTGGGTTACTTTGGGTTGATAGTTCAGAGAAGACCTTCTGCAGCAGGAGACATTGAACCTGAGATCTAAAAAATAGCCAGATATTTGAAGCCCAGGTAGAACAGAACCCCAGATAGAATCTCGTAAACTTAAACATTATTGAACTTGTATATTTGGCTTTATAATGTATGCAAATTTTAAAATGTTAATACATTGTGAGTTTCCCACCCAAAATTAATGTCATATTTACTGAGATGTTCTTAAGGACTTAACCTTCTCAATTTAGTTACTTTGACCTCACTTCATTTTGACTCTTTTTATAAACTATTTGATATTATCCTCTCATCCAGACTCCACCTCCTTTTTTCTCCTTTACTCATTAATATATGCAGTACACTTTCTCATCTTATCTCTGAGTTTCACCCGCATCTGAACTCATTACTGAAATGAACTATGGGGTGTCTCATTTGACATATTACTTGTTAATAAAAATTGTGATACCCAAATGGCCTTAATAAATTGTGTTCATACAAATTAAAGCAATATCAAATTGGCTGTTACAAAATGTGCTATTTTACCCCTTATCAGACTGACATGTTCCCCCAAGGGTGGTGACTTTAAATATACACATAAGAATATTAATAGTAGTTCAGTTCTAATTTTGGTAGTAACGTGGTAGGCAGGTTACATCTCTTTCTTCTCTTGAAAACTATACAAGAAAAATGCCAATAACAAAACCCCAGTGAATTCCATTTGCAGTGAAATCAGGAAACAAATTTCAAATTGTGTCAGTGCCCATTGAAGCAGCTGAGGCTGACAAAGCCTTTTAGAAGTCCTTGCAGAAAGAGGCAATGAGATTGGCAGTAAAATATGAAAGATAGGGCAGCATGGTGTTAGTTTACAGTGGTAGATCTCAGACAGTGACAGACAAAAAACATATCTTCTATGGAGGGACTCCATACCATTGGTGATTGTGACCATGAAGACCTAAAATCTCTAAAATGACTAGAAGACAGTGATGAACTGGGCTTGCCTCTAAGAAGCAGAAAAGACATGGCTATTGACAGGGTATATTTAGAAAATTTTCATCAAAAGACAATAAAATTTCTAAAATTTTTCAAGCATGTCTTTTCTCAGCAATTTCAGAGGGACACTAAGATTAATAAGGGCTAATCTCAAAGAAATTTATGGAGATGGCTTTTGACTAGTGTAATAGATTACTTATTGATAATTAAGATGTCAAAGAGCAATTATGTTGGGTTGGGCTAAATCAGAGAGAAATTGTACAAAATAAAAGACAAGTTGGAATCTTCTTCAGATACAAAACAGGTGAAAACTATGTAGATGCTATGAAAACTATGTAGAAAAAGCTATGTAGATGCAAATATTGACAATTTCTATAGGAAAAGGGCCAATGAATCAAAAAGAGAACCAAGAGCCATACTGTGTAACCAGGATTCACAGAGAATCTTTTATCCAGAGTTGAATAAGACTCTTTATCAATGCTGAATTTCAAAATTGCTATGAACCTTATTCAATTGGATTATCTGTATAATGATTTTATTTCCATCCTTCCATTTACTGTGGTAAGGTAGGTACAGAGTACAGGGACCTAATTTAGATGGCAAAATCCTAAACTGCAATCTGGATGCCACAAGAGGATGAGAGTTTCACACACCTTAGAAAGAGATGGATGTACTATAAACACTAGAAAAAGTAAATCATTATGGCCAGAAGATGGGTGGTGTAAATTAAAGTGGATTACAAATTGTTTTCTATTCTTCCCCTTAAATCAGGGTTGACTTGAGTATCTTGCTTACTCAATGGAAGACAGTAGAAGTATCATTCAGCTACTTCTCAAGCTGAGGTGAAGTCATAAGAAGGCTTTGAGTTTTCACCAGTGCCCTTCTAATGTTTACTATTAGAACCAAGGGCTGCTACAGGATTTGATTAACTTATTTTAGATATTGTACAGAAGGGCCCTGAGACCTCATGGGAAGAAAGAAAGTCCTGAGTCCAACCTCTACTTCTACCAAGCTACCAACAATTAAGTTAAATTACTTTGAAATTGTCAGATCAACTGTGTTAGCTGAATACCAACAAGTGATCACAGTTGGCCAAATATGAAGTAGAAAAATTGCCCAGCAGAGCCCTGCTTGAAATATTCCCCCAAATTTTGAGACATAACAAAATATTGTTATTTTAAATCACTAAGTTTTTTAGGCGGCAATAGACAACCACCATATTTATAGTTAAAAAGAAAAAAAAAACAGAAGAACAAAAAAAAAAAAAAAAAACTACATTGTCTAAAAATAAGAAGGGACCAAGAGTCTCATAATGAGGTGTAATTAGAAAGTTAACCACTGGAACACAATACAAGGCATAAGAAACATTGAAGTTTCAGTAAAGAAAAGCAGAGTATAAAAAGTTTAAAATGCATACACACCACAAATACTGTGGGATTTCAAAATGAGCAGAAGTTTCTAGATGGCCGTTTGTCAATGAACATCATAGATCTTAAAACTGACTACATATTTTGATCTAAGAATTACAGAGTAAATAATTTTCAAAATAAATAATAAATGTGTGTAAAACTGTACAATTTGTTTACTAGATAATCATTTACAATAGTAGAAATTAGTGTCATTATTGCTCCTCAAAATTTGAAGTGATTTAATAAATTATTATAATACATAATGTCATCATATAACAGAATAATATGCAACCACTTAAAAGCAAGGAATACATTCAAAACAATGCTAATTGGAAAAGGGAAGAAAATGTAACTATATAAAGATATGATGCTATTTCATAAGAAAACACAAATTAATATGAATAGTTTTTTTAATAAAAGAAAGAAAATAAAATACTAAAAATGTTTCTACCCTATACATAATAAGAATAAAGTTTAAGTATTATCTATATTTTGGGGATTCCTTCTCATTTTTTTGCATATGTTACAACTATAAAAATTCACTTAAATAAATAAGTTAATTGTCTATCAAGCTGAGGATCTGTCATCTTCCATAAAGCAAAACTTTCCTCTCTCTCTTCTACAACTATGTAGTGACTTCAACAAGAGGTGATAGTTGAACCAGCATAAGCAAAAATCAAAATTTACACCCCAAGAAGACACATTTGTTGGCAGATGTCTATTCAAAGAGGAATTCTCTACCTACATAACACTTGAAGTGTCTCTCCTCAGACTCTAAAGGCAAAACCTTGCTCCTGGGAATATCAAATAGCCAGGTGAACCTCCTGCTACTGAATTTTGAATGCACATCACTCAATTATACACAAGATGAAAATATATCACCCATGACAACCTAGGTAGTGAATATTTATTCAATTAACGGTCCCTAGTAAAACTCTGATTGAATATAATTTCCAGGATCCTTAAACTTTGGAGAAAACAGAACAGAAACCTTTATAGTTCAACATTCTCTGTTGGTTCTCTATTATTTGTGACTCAGGTTTTCTTGTATATTGGGTAAGTCTGCAAGCTGCATTATTTTTTTTAGGATGATAGGCTACTTTTCATTTTTTCCCATCCATCTTCTCCCAGGATCTTGAAAGTGTTAATTTCTTCCAAAATTACTGTCTATGTGCAACATGTGGATCAGGAGCATCAGGGTCATTGTTAGATCACGTGCACACCAGTCAGGGTAGAACCCAGAGCCTGCTGAGTTATAGCAGCAGAGGCATAGTTGCGGAAAAGAAACCCACAATGTGAACAGCCAGGACACAAATTTACCCTTTGGTTTTGGCACGTAGATAGGCCCAATGTTATTTTCCACCCTGCTTTTTTTTTTTTTTTGTAACTTAAAAAATTCAAATTCATTAGCTTGCATTATTTTTTAATGCAAACTAATGAATTTGAAAATATAAGATCAATTTTAAATGCCTACATATTCCTTCTTTACCCTAGTGTTCCCATGTCCTAGTTTGTCTAAAAATGAAGAAGGAAAAAGAAAGTGCCTGGTATTTAACTGGACCTGAACTCAGCAAAGCTATAGTACTGCAAAAAAGAGGGCTGCTTTGATGTTTTTGGCTAGCACCAGGAGTGGATGTTCTAGAATTCTGGCCAAATTTTCAACCCCATTTTGCCAACTAACATGTGAGGTTCTGAGCCTTTGGAAGGAAATAGATAAATAACTTACTATCAGTCTTTTATTTAGATAAAACTCAGACACTGTGGGTCTTTGGTTCCACAAAAGTGACAATTTGTACAGCTTGCACAGTCCTGTTGCTTGGACTCCATTGACTAGCCAGAGGTGAATTTGCGAGCATCAGCGATTCCCCACACCAGGGGACAGTCATACCACAGAACCAGAATAGGATTTCCTGTTAAGACTTGATGGTCTAGTGAAGGATTCTCTGGTCACATCTAGACTCCACACCAGATGTTCCTGCCCTGGGCTGGCTTTGTTTGAAAACACAACTGTGAATATGACTTACTGCTGATTGTAACTGGCAAGACTTCAGGGCCTTTTCAATCCCCTACTGTGCTCTCTAGCAAACATTTGTCTCCAGATATTTGTGTGGCTCACTACCTTACTTAACTTAGCCATTTGCTTTCCATCATATCATCAGAAGACCTTCTTGACCACCCATTATACAGGAAAAAAAATCCCTCTCCCTCTTCTTATTTAATAGGGGGTGAAAAAAGGACACAGCTATATTGGAGTTTGAGATGATCTCTCTCTCTCTCTCTCCCTCTCTCCCTCTCTCCCTCTCTCCCTCTCTCCCTCTCTCCCTCTCTCTCTCTCTCTCTCTCTCTCTCTCCTCTTTCTCTCTTTCTTTCTTGAACCCAGACAGTCTATCTTTGAAGTATTTCATATTTCAAACATTGCTACTGGCATACTAAAAAAAAAAATCCCAAATCTTACATGGAACGTATTTTAATTAATACTTATTTGGAGTTTGTTTGAAATTCAAATTTGACTGGGTGTGCTGTATTTTATCTGACAAGTCTAAACTTACCTCAGTACGCTCTTTCCTCCCTATAGTCTTCTCCATAGTAGACATTACTTTGTGGTTTATGCCATATTTATTTGTTCTTATCTGATTTCTGAGCTAGACAGAGAACAGGAAATTTCGTTTAGTCACTGTTGTATCCTAAGATCAAGAATCATGCCTGAATATGTAAATCAATGGATGTGTAACTGATGTGATTCTGCAATCTGTATATGGGGTAAAAAAGGGAGCTCATAACCCACTTGAATCAAAGGGTGAAATATAATATATCAAGAACTATGTAATGTTTTGAATAACCAACAATAAAAAATTAAAAAAAAAATAAAAATTAAAATTAAAAAAAAAAGTATCATGCCTGGCATACAAAGATTTGTTGCATGAAATAAATGAATGAATGAGTGAATGAATGAATATTGACAGATGAATATGTAGAGCTTAAGGATGTGGTCTTCCTGCCCTAGAATTCCCCCAGCCATGTATACTGTTTGTCCTCTTCTTCTCCTACTCCTTCATAGCCAGAAAGCATGGGGTCTGAAGGCCTGGTTTAGCAGTTATAGAATTTAAGAAAATTCTGGTTAATTCCCCCCATCCCCCGTTGTGTAGGCTTCTTTACCAAGTCTCTGCCAGCCAGTCTCTGTCTCCCATGCTCTCCTAGTGCTTTATACAGGAACCAAAGACGAAGAGTAGTTTGGTAAATCTTAGTGGGCTACTATTTCAGAAGGAAAACCCTGATGGATAGCAATGTCATTCTGAATTCTTTCAATGTCAGGGCAGAGCTCACAGAAAGTCATTGTTTATGTCTGAAACAAATCTTTACTACACAATTGAAAATGTTCTCAGTTACTCTAACTTACTTTAAATAAAAAGTTTAATGTGTTTTTTATTTCTTCCAGGCAGTAGGTAAAATGTGTCATACAATATTGATTTAAAATCCAAGTGAGTTTGCCCTTTTCTCTAAATCTTTTTTTTTTCATTGTTGTTCTTTGAAGAAAAGTACATGCTTTCTTGGACTGTGTGTGTGTGTGTGTGTGTGTGTGTGTGGCATTAAGACTTTTAAAATTTATTTTTTAGTTATAGGTGGACACAATACCTTTGCTTTATTTTTATGTGGTAGCTAAAGATTGAACCCAGCGCCTCACACATGCTAGGTGAGCACTGTACCTCTAAACCACAACCCCAGCCACGTATTAAGACTTCTTAATGTCAGAAAGTTAACTTACTATTGTTTTTATTTTGAGCGGAGAAAGGATTTCTCTGACTTATTTTCACAGTGACAAGCAATGCAATATATTATCCAACTTACTGAAATTCATACTAATATCTAATCAACACATAAGTGTTCATGAACACAACTATATCCCTCAGGGAAAATCTGCCAAGCAGAAATCAAATTAATATGATGAAAATATACTTGAATTAAAGGCATCAAGTTCATTTTATATGTAGGAAAGCATCATAGTATGTAGCATAAATCCAAAAATCTACTTCAACCCACAATGATGCTGTAATTTCTAAATTTTAAAACTTTCAAGTTGCTCAAATCTCAAATAATGCTTAGCACGTTAAAGTTAAAGGTTATAATTAAAGGCACTAATGATGGTTTGTGATAAAAAATAATCACTAATGATGTAGTCCTTGGTTAACCACCAAACTAAAAATCCTACTATTTTTTTTATGGCTTTTCAGATAGTTGGTTTACTTGCCATATATGTTTTCGGCACAGTCGTGATGTGTCTCTGTTCTCCTATGTATTTTATCTCAAAATTTCAAATATAGTACCTGCCCTTCAGCACATCTGGCCTTTATTCATCACTGAGGTCTCTTCCTAAATTCACTGTCTATTTGAGCCCTTAGCTAATATGATTATCTCAACTCTGGGAATCTGGTTTCATCTTTTAATTTACAGATAATAAAGAAGCATTCCTTAAATTTTAATTTTACCATATTTAGGCATCCCTAATCTCTAAGCATGCTTCTTTCTTTGAACTTAGAGCAATATATTATAGTCAAAACTTGTTTTAAAAATTACTAAGTAACTATTGTATGCTAGCCATTTTGCATAAATAGTATAAATACTAACTAATTTATTCTCAATGTAACCCTTAATTTATGTCCTATTATTAACTTTGTCAGAAAAGAATACTGAGACCCTTCAGAGACAGAAAAAGCTAGGATTCAGTCTGAGAATATACTGCATACTGGCTCTGGACCCTAGGGACTCTAGTGCCTTCTTTTGGTTTCTCTCTCTCTCTCTCTCTCTCTCTCTCTCTCTCTCTCTCTCTCTCTCTCTTTCTTTCTTGAACCCAGACAGTCTATCTTTGAACTACACACACCTAGACCCATTCACTTGATTTCTTTACATATGTTTCACCTCACCTGATTTTCACATTCTAAAGTTCAGTGGCTCATTATTAACAAACTTTGTATCTGCAGTGCCAAGCATAGTTCCTGGATCATAGTAGGAATTACATGGTTGCTTACTAAATTAAATGGGAGGGAAGGAGAGAGGAAGGAAAGGAAGAAAGGAAGGAAGGAAGGAAGGTAGTCAGGCAAGCAACACATAGCATTTTTAAACAACTCAGTTAGTATATAAACTCAGCATCTTCTGAGAATTTACCCATTTATTTCACCAAAACAAAGAGGCAAAATACCAAAAAAAAAAAAAAAAAAAAAAAAAATTCCTCAGCCATCTGAAGCAAACAAATAGGTGCTTACTTAAATCTGCACTGAATTGGCCAACCCCCAGTGTGCTTGCCTTATTCTATTTTTTTTTTATTGGTCCAAAGGAGAAAAACAGTATCCTGTAATATAAGTAATTTATCTAGTGATTATATTAATTGATAATTGTCTATCTCACTCTTTTAGAGAATGTAAGAAAGGTACATTACTTTGTTTTCCAATAGATCCTAGGCACCTACAACCATGCCTGACACAGATTACATATTCAGTAAGTATTTACTAAATGAATGAATCACATGAAGAGTTGGAGAAGCTGAACACAGCAGGGTGCATTTAATAATGGAAAGAAGTTGGCAGGATTTGAGGTTCAGTTAAAGACATAAAATGAAGAAAAATTTACAGTCAAGACTCATTGAGAATAGTAAGTCATATTGCCAGTAACCAAACAGGGAACACAAGAAAAGAGACAAGGAGCTTGGGGAAAAAATTAGAATTTAAATTTTGACTAGATTTACTTTAAAGTACATGTTAAGTTGTCCAAGTGAATTCTAGTAGTCAACTAAAAATTCTTAATGTGCAAAAGCAATATAGTTAAATCATTCAAAACCTAGATATGAACATCAGTGTATGTCCTATTTTTTATCAACATATTTATTGTAAGGAGTTGGCTTACACAATTATAGGGTTTGGAAGTCTGAAAGTCATAGGGCCAGGCGTATGCTAGAAA